>NW_027443319.1:0-49704 GCF_048569485.1 Anomaloglossus baeobatrachus | reverse complement strand
TTTAGGGCGCAAGCAACTCCCCTCCCCCTTGCAGTCTTTCCAATTCACGATACAAAAAGACGGACAGGACAGGTTGCCTGACTTTCCGTCACTGCCACCCTTTGCCATCCTTACCCGTAGAAAGCCCTTTCATCATCCCCAAACCCTAATCTTTTCCCTTTCCTTCCCAGCCCCCAAACCCTGCCCTCTGTACCTTTCTCACCACCCGCTTCCCTTCTCCTGTCATCCCCCTACCACCCGGGAAAAAAAGAGATTGCCCCCTCCTTCCACTAGCCCACCCTCCCACCCAAAGAACAACTTCTTCTGCGCAGCTTGTTTTCTAGGCAGCAGCGCTATTGTGATGTCATCGGGGGGCATTGTGACAAGCCGCCAGTGTTCCGTCTCTTCATGTTGTGCACAGTTCAAACGGAAAATACATCAACAGGCAGACTACAGAAAAGCTTACTATCAAAGGTTAGAGGGGGTCTTTCTCAGAGGGCTTTTTACAGTTTTTCTATTCCCAATTAGCCGTTTAAGTGTACTTATTGAAAGTAGTAATTCTTTCATAGGCCGCCCTTTCTTAGTATTTGACGTTCCTTATATTGCGGTATGAGGCTTCGCAGTAGGTTGCAAACATTCATCACCCATGACTGTCCCCAATTGAGCTCAGAAGCTCAATGTCTATCATGACCTCTCTTTTAGAATGTCCAAGAGCAAGCAAACTATTCCTCCAGGAGAGGGCGCCAACAGACTACTAAAGAGATCATCATTACTCAAAGAAAACCCCAAAAACCAATGCATGATAGGAATAAACAGGTAACTTTCTTTGGAGTGGAAGCGGAGAGATCGCACCAGATGCCAATTCTAGATGTTATCACACCTGTGGTCACTGCAGCAGCAGGTGAATCCACTTTGTCCAAAAGGGATCTATTCCATTCAATTGCAAATGATCTAGATAAGACAGAGAACTGCAGCACGGGGACATAGCCGAGTTGGTCAGGTTGAGTGGTGATGAGTTTGCTATTTGGATGAATAAAGAAAGTCAAAAGTGTGAAAGATAAAAAACAAAAGGAGGAAGTGTGAAAAGTGAATGGGCCAAATTGAGGTGCATATGAAGACGTATGCTTTCTTCCAATTCATTAAATCGGGCTAATATGAATCAGGTGAATTGAGTTCTGCTTTTGGAAACTGGGTTAAGAAGGGGTGCACCGTTCCTGGAGGTACTGCAATACCAGGTCAATGCGTGGAGTGGACAGAGCAAGCTCTTTTTCCATCTCCCTGTTCTAAAAATCCATTTAATATATGGTCCCCAGATAGGGGACGTATCAGATATTAAACTGATAAGAACAGATACTACACTTGATCTTAGCCAAAAGGCCGAGAAGCGATAACCAGAATTGGTTTGGGCCTCGAGTGGCACCCTGGCCTATGCCGGACACATCTTAGGGAGAGAGAGCGAGAGGGAGACAAACCCACGCCTACACAAGACATTTTGTCACCCAAGCCAACCCTTGAAAAGGCTGCTTTGCAGAGCCAAAACAAGAAGAATGGTGCGTTTTGCAGCCGCCGCCCACTGCAATGAATCTGAATAACTCCTCCTTTAGGGCGCAAGCAACTCCCCTCCCCCTTGCAGTCTTTCCAATTCACGATACAAAAAGACGGACAGGACAGGTTGCCTGACTTTCCGTCACTGCCACCCTTTGCCATCCTTACCCGTAGAAAGCCCTTTCATCATCCCCAAACCCTAATCTTTTCCCTTTCCTTCCCAGCCCCCAAACCCTGCCCTCTGTACCTTTCTCACCACCCGCTTCCCTTCTCCTGTCATCCCCCTACCACCCGGGAAAAAAAGAGATTGCCCCCTCCTTCCACTAGCCCACCCTCCCACCCAAAGAACAACTTCTTCTGCGCAGCTTGTTTTCTAGGCAGCAGCGCTATTGTGATGTCATCGGGGGGCATTGTGACAAGCCGCCAGTGTTCCGTCTCTTCATGTTGTGCACAGTTCAAACGGAAAATACATCAACAGGCAGACTACAGAAAAGCTTACTATCAAAGGTTAGAGGGGGGCTTTCTCAGAGGGCTTTTTACAGTTTTTCTATTCCCAATTAGCCGTTTAAGTGTACTTATTGAAAGTAGTAATTCTTTCATAGGCCGCCCTTTCTTAGTATTTGACGTTCCTTATATTGCGGTATGAGGCTTCGCAGTAGGTTGCAAACATTCATCACCCATGACTGTCCCCAATTGAGCTCAGAAGCTCAATGTCTATCATGACCTCTCTTTTAGAATGTCCAAGAGCAAGCAAACTATTCCTCCAGGAGAGGGCGCCAACAGACTACTAAAGAGATCATCATTACTCAAAGAAAACCCCAAAAACCAATGCATGATAGGAATAAACAGGTAACTTTCTTTGGAGTGGAAGCGGAGAGATCGCACCAGATGCCAATTCTAGATGTTATCACACCTGTGGTCACTGCAGCAGCAGGTGAATCCACTTTGTCCAAAAGGGATCTATTCCATTCAATTGCAAATGATCTAGATAAGACAGAGAACTGCAGCACGGGGACATAGCCGAGTTGGTCAGGTTGAGTGGTGATGAGTTTGCTATTTGGATGAATAAAGAAAGTCAAAAGTGTGAAAGATAAAAAACAAAAGGAGGAAGTGTGAAAAGTGAATGGGCCAAATTGAGGTGCATATGAAGACGTATGCTTTCTTCCAATTCATTAAATCGGGCTAATATGAATCAGGTGAATTGAGTTCTGCTTTTGGAAACTGGGTTAAGAAGGGGTGCACCGTTCCTGGAGGTACTGCAATACCAGGTCAATGCGTGGAGTGGACAGAGCAAGCTCTTTTTCCATCTCCCTGTTCTAAAAATCCATTTAATATATGGTCCCCAGATAGGGGACGTATCAGATATTAAACTGATAAGAACAGATACTACACTTGATCTTAGCCAAAAGGCCGAGAAGCGATAACCAGAATTGGTTTGGGCCTCGAGTGGCACCCTGGCCTATGCCGGACACATCTTAGGGAGAGAGAGCGAGAGGGAGACAAACCCACGCCTACACAAGACATTTTGTCACCCAAGCCAACCCTTGAAAAGGCTGCTTTGCAGAGCCAAAACAAGAAGAATGGTGCGTTTTGCAGCCGCCGCCCACTGCAATGAATCTGAATAACTCCTCCTTTAGGGCGCAAGCAACTCCCCTCCCCCTTGCAGTCTTTCCAATTCACGATACAAAAAGACGGACAGGACAGGTTGCCTGACTTTCCGTCACTGCCACCCTTTGCCATCCTTACCCGTAGAAAGCCCTTTCATCATCCCCAAACCCTAATCTTTTCCCTTTCCTTCCCAGCCCCCAAACCCTGCCCTCTGTACCTTTCTCACCACCCGCTTCCCTTCTCCTGTCATCCCCCTACCACCCGGGAAAAAAAGAGATTGCCCCCTCCTTCCACTAGCCCACCCTCCCACCCAAAGAACAACTTCTTCTGCGCAGCTTGTTTTCTAGGCAGCAGCGCTATTGTGATGTCATCGGGGGGCATTGTGACAAGCCGCCAGTGTTCCGTCTCTTCATGTTGTGCACAGTTCAAACGGAAAATACATCAACAGGCAGACTACAGAAAAGCTTACTATCAAAGGTTAGAGGGGGGCTTTCTCAGAGGGCTTTTTACAGTTTTTCTATTCCCAATTAGCCGTTTAAGTGTACTTATTGAAAGTAGTAATTCTTTCATAGGCCGCCCTTTCTTAGTATTTGACGTTCCTTATATTGCGGTATGAGGCTTCGCAGTAGGTTGCAAACATTCATCACCCATGACTGTCCCCAATTGAGCTCAGAAGCTCAATGTCTATCATGACCTCTCTTTTAGAATGTCCAAGAGCAAGCAAACTATTCCTCCAGGAGAGGGCGCCAACAGACTACTAAAGAGATCATCATTACTCAAAGAAAACCCCAAAAACCAATGCATGATAGGAATAAACAGGTAACTTTCTTTGGAGTGGAAGCGGAGAGATCGCACCAGATGCCAATTCTAGATGTTATCACACCTGTGGTCACTGCAGCAGCAGGTGAATCCACTTTGTCCAAAAGGGATCTATTCCATTCAATTGCAAATGATCTAGATAAGACAGAGAACTGCAGCACGGGGACATAGCCGAGTTGGTCAGGTTGAGTGGTGATGAGTTTGCTATTTGGATGAATAAAGAAAGTCAAAAGTGTGAAAGATAAAAAACAAAAGGAGGAAGTGTGAAAAGTGAATGGGCCAAATTGAGGTGCATATGAAGACGTATGCTTTCTTCCAATTCATTAAATCGGGCTAATATGAATCAGGTGAATTGAGTTCTGCTTTTGGAAACTGGGTTAAGAAGGGGTGCACCGTTCCTGGAGGTACTGCAATACCAGGTCAATGCGTGGAGTGGACAGAGCAAGCTCTTTTTCCATCTCCCTGTTCTAAAAATCCATTTAATATATGGTCCCCAGATAGGGGACGTATCAGATATTAAACTGATAAGAACAGATACTACACTTGATCTTAGCCAAAAGGCCGAGAAGCGATAACCAGAATTGGTTTGGGCCTCGAGTGGCACCCTGGCCTATGCCGGACACATCTTAGGGAGAGAGAGCGAGAGGGAGACAAACCCACGCCTACACAAGACATTTTGTCACCCAAGCCAACCCTTGAAAAGGCTGCTTTGCAGAGCCAAAACAAGAAGAATGGTGCGTTTTGCAGCCGCCGCCCACTGCAATGAATCTGAATAACTCCTCCTTTAGGGCGCAAGCAACTCCCCTCCCCCTTGCAGTCTTTCCAATTCACGATACAAAAAGACGGACAGGACAGGTTGCCTGACTTTCCGTCACTGCCACCCTTTGCCATCCTTACCCGTAGAAAGCCCTTTCATCATCCCCAAACCCTAATCTTTTCCCTTTCCTTCCCAGCCCCCAAACCCTGCCCTCTGTACCTTTCTCACCACCCGCTTCCCTTCTCCTGTCATCCCCCTACCACCCGGGAAAAAAAGAGATTGCCCCCTCCTTCCACTAGCCCACCCTCCCACCCAAAGAACAACTTCTTCTGCGCAGCTTGTTTTCTAGGCAGCAGCGCTATTGTGATGTCATCGGGGGGCATTGTGACAAGCCGCCAGTGTTCCGTCTCTTCATGTTGTGCACAGTTCAAACGGAAAATACATCAACAGGCAGACTACAGAAAAGCTTACTATCAAAGGTTAGAGGGGGGCTTTCTCAGAGGGCTTTTTACAGTTTTTCTATTCCCAATTAGCCGTTTAAGTGTACTTATTGAAAGTAGTAATTCTTTCATAGGCCGCCCTTTCTTAGTATTTGACGTTCCTTATATTGCGGTATGAGGCTTCGCAGTAGGTTGCAAACATTCATCACCCATGACTGTCCCCAATTGAGCTCAGAAGCTCAATGTCTATCATGACCTCTCTTTTAGAATGTCCAAGAGCAAGCAAACTATTCCTCCAGGAGAGGGCGCCAACAGACTACTAAAGAGATCATCATTACTCAAAGAAAACCCCAAAAACCAATGCATGATAGGAATAAACAGGTAACTTTCTTTGGAGTGGAAGCGGAGAGATCGCACCAGATGCCAATTCTAGATGTTATCACACCTGTGGTCACTGCAGCAGCAGGTGAATCCACTTTGTCCAAAAGGGATCTATTCCATTCAATTGCAAATGATCTAGATAAGACAGAGAACTGCAGCACGGGGACATAGCCGAGTTGGTCAGGTTGAGTGGTGATGAGTTTGCTATTTGGATGAATAAAGAAAGTCAAAAGTGTGAAAGATAAAAAACAAAAGGAGGAAGTGTGAAAAGTGAATGGGCCAAATTGAGGTGCATATGAAGACGTATGCTTTCTTCCAATTCATTAAATCGGGCTAATATGAATCAGGTGAATTGAGTTCTGCTTTTGGAAACTGGGTTAAGAAGGGGTGCACCGTTCCTGGAGGTACTGCAATACCAGGTCAATGCGTGGAGTGGACAGAGCAAGCTCTTTTTCCATCTCCCTGTTCTAAAAATCCATTTAATATATGGTCCCCAGATAGGGGACGTATCAGATATTAAACTGATAAGAACAGATACTACACTTGATCTTAGCCAAAAGGCCGAGAAGCGATAACCAGAATTGGTTTGGGCCTCGAGTGGCACCCTGGCCTATGCCGGACACATCTTAGGGAGAGAGAGCGAGAGGGAGACAAACCCACGCCTACACAAGACATTTTGTCACCCAAGCCAACCCTTGAAAAGGCTGCTTTGCAGAGCCAAAACAAGAAGAATGGTGCGTTTTGCAGCCGCCGCCCACTGCAATGAATCTGAATAACTCCTCCTTTAGGGCGCAAGCAACTCCCCTCCCCCTTGCAGTCTTTCCAATTCACGATACAAAAAGACGGACAGGACAGGTTGCCTGACTTTCCGTCACTGCCACCCTTTGCCATCCTTACCCGTAGAAAGCCCTTTCATCATCCCCAAACCCTAATCTTTTCCCTTTCCTTCCCAGCCCCCAAACCCTGCCCTCTGTACCTTTCTCACCACCCGCTTCCCTTCTCCTGTCATCCCCCTACCACCCGGGAAAAAAAGAGATTGCCCCCTCCTTCCACTAGCCCACCCTCCCACCCAAAGAACAACTTCTTCTGCGCAGCTTGTTTTCTAGGCAGCAGCGCTATTGTGATGTCATCGGGGGGCATTGTGACAAGCCGCCAGTGTTCCGTCTCTTCATGTTGTGCACAGTTCAAACGGAAAATACATCAACAGGCAGACTACAGAAAAGCTTACTATCAAAGGTTAGAGGGGGGCTTTCTCAGAGGGCTTTTTACAGTTTTTCTATTCCCAATTAGCCGTTTAAGTGTACTTATTGAAAGTAGTAATTCTTTCATAGGCCGCCCTTTCTTAGTATTTGACGTTCCTTATATTGCGGTATGAGGCTTCGCAGTAGGTTGCAAACATTCATCACCCATGACTGTCCCCAATTGAGCTCAGAAGCTCAATGTCTATCATGACCTCTCTTTTAGAATGTCCAAGAGCAAGCAAACTATTCCTCCAGGAGAGGGCGCCAACAGACTACTAAAGAGATCATCATTACTCAAAGAAAACCCCAAAAACCAATGCATGATAGGAATAAACAGGTAACTTTCTTTGGAGTGGAAGCGGAGAGATCGCACCAGATGCCAATTCTAGATGTTATCACACCTGTGGTCACTGCAGCAGCAGGTGAATCCACTTTGTCCAAAAGGGATCTATTCCATTCAATTGCAAATGATCTAGATAAGACAGAGAACTGCAGCACGGGGACATAGCCGAGTTGGTCAGGTTGAGTGGTGATGAGTTTGCTATTTGGATGAATAAAGAAAGTCAAAAGTGTGAAAGATAAAAAACAAAAGGAGGAAGTGTGAAAAGTGAATGGGCCAAATTGAGGTGCATATGAAGACGTATGCTTTCTTCCAATTCATTAAATCGGGCTAATATGAATCAGGTGAATTGAGTTCTGCTTTTGGAAACTGGGTTAAGAAGGGGTGCACCGTTCCTGGAGGTACTGCAATACCAGGTCAATGCGTGGAGTGGACAGAGCAAGCTCTTTTTCCATCTCCCTGTTCTAAAAATCCATTTAATATATGGTCCCCAGATAGGGGACGTATCAGATATTAAACTGATAAGAACAGATACTACACTTGATCTTAGCCAAAAGGCCGAGAAGCGATAACCAGAATTGGTTTGGGCCTCGAGTGGCACCCTGGCCTATGCCGGACACATCTTAGGGAGAGAGAGCGAGAGGGAGACAAACCCACGCCTACACAAGACATTTTGTCACCCAAGCCAACCCTTGAAAAGGCTGCTTTGCAGAGCCAAAACAAGAAGAATGGTGCGTTTTGCAGCCGCCGCCCACTGCAATGAATCTGAATAACTCCTCCTTTAGGGCGCAAGCAACTCCCCTCCCCCTTGCAGTCTTTCCAATTCACGATACAAAAAGACGGACAGGACAGGTTGCCTGACTTTCCGTCACTGCCACCCTTTGCCATCCTTACCCGTAGAAAGCCCTTTCATCATCCCCAAACCCTAATCTTTTCCCTTTCCTTCCCAGCCCCCAAACCCTGCCCTCTGTACCTTTCTCACCACCCGCTTCCCCTTCTCCTGTCATCCCCCTACCACCCGGGAAAAAAAGAGATTGCCCCCTCCTTCCACTAGCCCACCCTCCCACCCAAAGAACAACTTCTTCTGCGCAGCTTGTTTTCTAGGCAGCAGCGCTATTGTGATGTCATCGGGGGGCATTGTGACAAGCCGCCAGTGTTCCGTCTCTTCATGTTGTGCACAGTTCAAACGGAAAATACATCAACAGGCAGACTACAGAAAAGCTTACTATCAAAGGTTAGAGGGGGGCTTTCTCAGAGGGCTTTTTACAGTTTTTCTATTCCCAATTAGCCGTTTAAGTGTACTTATTGAAAGTAGTAATTCTTTCATAGGCCGCCCTTTCTTAGTATTTGACGTTCCTTATATTGCGGTATGAGGCTTCGCAGTAGGTTGCAAACATTCATCACCCATGACTGTCCCCAATTGAGCTCAGAAGCTCAATGTCTATCATGACCTCTCTTTTAGAATGTCCAAGAGCAAGCAAACTATTCCTCCAGGAGAGGGCGCCAACAGACTACTAAAGAGATCATCATTACTCAAAGAAAACCCCAAAAACCAATGCATGATAGGAATAAACAGGTAACTTTCTTTGGAGTGGAAGCGGAGAGATCGCACCAGATGCCAATTCTAGATGTTATCACACCTGTGGTCACTGCAGCAGCAGGTGAATCCACTTTGTCCAAAAGGGATCTATTCCATTCAATTGCAAATGATCTAGATAAGACAGAGAACTGCAGCACGGGGACATAGCCGAGTTGGTCAGGTTGAGTGGTGATGAGTTTGCTATTTGGATGAATAAAGAAAGTCAAAAGTGTGAAAGATAAAAAACAAAAGGAGGAAGTGTGAAAAGTGAATGGGCCAAATTGAGGTGCATATGAAGACGTATGCTTTCTTCCAATTCATTAAATCGGGCTAATATGAATCAGGTGAATTGAGTTCTGCTTTTGGAAACTGGGTTAAGAAGGGGTGCACCGTTCCTGGAGGTACTGCAATACCAGGTCAATGCGTGGAGTGGACAGAGCAAGCTCTTTTTCCATCTCCCTGTTCTAAAAATCCATTTAATATATGGTCCCCAGATAGGGGACGTATCAGATATTAAACTGATAAGAACAGATACTACACTTGATCTTAGCCAAAAGGCCGAGAAGCGATAACCAGAATTGGTTTGGGCCTCGAGTGGCACCCTGGCCTATGCCGGACACATCTTAGGGAGAGAGAGCGAGAGGGAGACAAACCCACGCCTACACAAGACATTTTGTCACCCAAGCCAACCCTTGAAAAGGCTGCTTTGCAGAGCCAAAACAAGAAGAATGGTGCGTTTTGCAGCCGCCGCCCACTGCAATGAATCTGAATAACTCCTCCTTTAGGGCGCAAGCAACTCCCCTCCCCCTTGCAGTCTTTCCAATTCACGATACAAAAAGACGGACAGGACAGGTTGCCTGACTTTCCATCACTGCCACCCTTTGCCATCCTTACCCGTAGAAAGCCCTTTCATCATCCCCAAACCCTAATCTTTTCCCTTTCCTTCCCAGCCCCCAAACCCTGCCCTCTGTACCTTTCTCACCACCCGCTTCCCTTCTCCTGTCATCCCCCTACCACCCGGGAAAAAAAGAGATTGCCCCCTCCTTCCACTAGCCCACCCTCCCACCCAAAGAACAACTTCTTCTGCGCAGCTTGTTTTCTAGGCAGCAGCGCTATTGTGATGTCATCGGGGGGCATTGTGACAAGCCGCCAGTGTTCCGTCTCTTCATGTTGTGCACAGTTCAAACGGAAAATACATCAACAGGCAGACTACAGAAAAGCTTACTATCAAAGGTTAGAGGGGGGCTTTCTCAGAGGGCTTTTTACAGTTTTTCTATTCCCAATTAGCCGTTTAAGTGTACTTATTGAAAGTAGTAATTCTTTCATAGGCCGCCCTTTCTTAGTATTTGACGTTCCTTATATTGCGGTATGAGGCTTCGCAGTAGGTTGCAAACATTCATCACCCATGACTGTCCCCAATTGAGCTCAGAAGCTCAATGTCTATCATGACCTCTCTTTTAGAATGTCCAAGAGCAAGCAAACTATTCCTCCAGGAGAGGGCGCCAACAGACTACTAAAGAGATCATCATTACTCAAAGAAAACCCCAAAAACCAATGCATGATAGGAATAAACAGGTAACTTTCTTTGGAGTGGAAGCGGAGAGATCGCACCAGATGCCAATTCTAGATGTTATCACACCTGTGGTCACTGCAGCAGCAGGTGAATCCACTTTGTCCAAAAGGGATCTATTCCATTCAATTGCAAATGATCTAGATAAGACAGAGAACTGCAGCACGGGGACATAGCCGAGTTGGTCAGGTTGAGTGGTGATGAGTTTGCTATTTGGATGAATAAAGAAAGTCAAAAGTGTGAAAGATAAAAAACAAAAGGAGGAAGTGTGAAAAGTGAATGGGCCAAATTGAGGTGCATATGAAGACGTATGCTTTCTTCCAATTCATTAAATCGGGCTAATATGAATCAGGTGAATTGAGTTCTGCTTTTGGAAACTGGGTTAAGAAGGGGTGCACCGTTCCTGGAGGTACTGCAATACCAGGTCAATGCGTGGAGTGGACAGAGCAAGCTCTTTTTCCATCTCCCTGTTCTAAAAATCCATTTAATATATGGTCCCCAGATAGGGGACGTATCAGATATTAAACTGATAAGAACAGATACTACACTTGATCTTAGCCAAAAGGCCGAGAAGCGATAACCAGAATTGGTTTGGGCCTCGAGTGGCACCCTGGCCTATGCCGGACACATCTTAGGGAGAGAGAGCGAGAGGGAGACAAACCCACGCCTACACAAGACATTTTGTCACCCAAGCCAACCCTTGAAAAGGCTGCTTTGCAGAGCCAAAACAAGAAGAATGGTGCGTTTTGCAGCCGCCGCCCACTGCAATGAATCTGAATAACTCCTCCTTTAGGGCGCAAGCAACTCCCCTCCCCCTTGCAGTCTTTCCAATTCACGATACAAAAAGACGGACAGGACAGGTTGCCTGACTTTCCGTCACTGCCACCCTTTGCCATCCTTACCCGTAGAAAGCCCTTTCATCATCCCCAAACCCTAATCTTTTCCCTTTCCTTCCCAGCCCCCAAACCCTGCCCTCTGTACCTTTCTCACCACCCGCTTCCCTTCTCCTGTCATCCCCCTACCACCCGGGAAAAAAAGAGATTGCCCCCTCCTTCCACTAGCCCACCCTCCCACCCAAAGAACAACTTCTTCTGCGCAGCTTGTTTTCTAGGCAGCAGCGCTATTGTGATGTCATCGGGGGGCATTGTGACAAGCCGCCAGTGTTCCGTCTCTTCATGTTGTGCACAGTTCAAACGGAAAATACATCAACAGGCAGACTACAGAAAAGCTTACTATCAAAGGTTAGAGGGGGGCTTTCTCAGAGGGCTTTTTACAGTTTTTCTATTCCCAATTAGCCGTTTAAGTGTACTTATTGAAAGTAGTAATTCTTTCATAGGCCGCCCTTTCTTAGTATTTGACGTTCCTTATATTGCGGTATGAGGCTTCGCAGTAGGTTGCAAACATTCATCACCCATGACTGTCCCCAATTGAGCTCAGAAGCTCAATGTCTATCATGACCTCTCTTTTAGAATGTCCAAGAGCAAGCAAACTATTCCTCCAGGAGAGGGCGCCAACAGACTACTAAAGAGATCATCATTACTCAAAGAAAACCCCAAAAACCAATGCATGATAGGAATAAACAGGTAACTTTCTTTGGAGTGGAAGCGGAGAGATCGCACCAGATGCCAATTCTAGATGTTATCACACCTGTGGTCACTGCAGCAGCAGGTGAATCCACTTTGTCCAAAAGGGATCTATTCCATTCAATTGCAAATGATCTAGATAAGACAGAGAACTGCAGCACGGGGACATAGCCGAGTTGGTCAGGTTGAGTGGTGATGAGTTTGCTATTTGGATGAATAAAGAAAGTCAAAAGTGTGAAAGATAAAAAACAAAAGGAGGAAGTGTGAAAAGTGAATGGGCCAAATTGAGGTGCATATGAAGACGTATGCTTTCTTCCAATTCATTAAATCGGGCTAATATGAATCAGGTGAATTGAGTTCTGCTTTTGGAAACTGGGTTAAGAAGGGGTGCACCGTTCCTGGAGGTACTGCAATACCAGGTCAATGCGTGGAGTGGACAGAGCAAGCTCTTTTTCCATCTCCCTGTTCTAAAAATCCATTTAATATATGGTCCCCAGATAGGGGACGTATCAGATATTAAACTGATAAGAACAGATTTTGATTTAATGAAGCTTTCCAAAGCACCACAAAAAATGCATGACCGAAGTCACACCAAAAACAGTGCAAAGGCTAGGATTCGTGTGGACCCCACCGTGAGGAGAGGGTCCCCAAAAATCAACCCCGTCCCTCCGAGCCAGAAGGCCACAGCAAGGGTCAGGGATCTTCGGTGCTCCCCCAAGCCGAAGCCTGGTTGAGCCTTGTCGTTGCTCCCAGCGTCCACCCAGGCATCTTACCCAAGTGGAGTAGAGAGCTACTAGTTGTTGGTTTCGCAGCCGAAACTGCCCGGACCGTCAACCGGTGTTGGTTTCTCAGCCCAAGGCTAACCGGACCTCCAACCGGGTGTTGGTTTCTCAGCCGAAGCTGACCCAGACCTCCAACCGGGTGTTGGTTTCTCAGCCGAAGCTGACCCGGACCTCCAACCGGGTGTTAGTTTCTCAGCCCAAAGCTGACCAGACCTCCGACCGGGATTATAAAAATTTCCCTTCCTAGCCAGAAGGCCGGGATAGGGTAATATGCTCAAAAAGTATGAAAAGGCAAGGTACGGTGTGCTACAGAGCCCAAGGCTTGCCGGGGTCCCAAGCCAGCAAGCTCAGACTCACTCCAGGGTCGTCAGTCCTGGGGCACGTTGTACCATAGCCCCCCACCCTTACTCAGTCTAATAGCCTCGATCCTGGTAGGGCCATGTTTTCCTCTAGATGAATATACTATCCACCCAGAGTACTAGCAAGCGTAACCTTCCAGTGTGCATTGTATCATTGTACTAAGGTGGCCTGGAGCTTAAACCACCTCTTCGAACAACACTACACTTGATCTTAGCCAAAAGGCCGAGAAGCGATAACCAGAATTGGTTTGGGCCTCGAGTGGCACCCTGGCCTATGCCGGACACATCTTAGGGAGAGAGAGCGAGAGGGAGACAAACCCACGCCTACACAAGACATTTTGTCACCCAAGCCAACCCTTGAAAAGGCTGCTTTGCAGAGCCAAAACAAGAAGAATGGTGCGTTTTGCAGCCGCCGCCCACTGCAATGAATCTGAATAACTCCTCCTTTAGGGCGCAAGCAACTCCCCTCCCCCTTGCAGTCTTTCCAATTCACGATACAAAAAGACGGACAGGACAGGTTGCCTGACTTTCCGTCACTGCCACCCTTTGCCATCCTTACCCGTAGAAAGCCCTTTCATCATCCCCAAACCCTAATCTTTTCCCTTTCCTTCCCAGCCCCCAAACCCTGCCCTCTGTACCTTTCTCACCACCCGCTTCCCTTCTCCTGTCATCCCCCTACCACCCGGGAAAAAAAGAGATTGCCCCCTCCTTCCACTAGCCCACCCTCCCACCCAAAGAACAACTTCTTCTGCGCAGCTTGTTTTCTAGGCAGCAGCGCTATTGTGATGTCATCGGGGGGCATTGTGACAAGCCGCCAGTGTTCCGTCTCTTCATGTTGTGCACAGTTCAAACGGAAAATACATCAACAGGCAGACTACAGAAAAGCTTACTATCAAAGGTTAGAGGGGGGCTTTCTCAGAGGGCTTTTTACAGTTTTTCTATTCCCAATTAGCCGTTTAAGTGTACTTATTGAAAGTAGTAATTCTTTCATAGGCCGCCCTTTCTTAGTATTTGACGTTCCTTATATTGCGGTATGAGGCTTCGCAGTAGGTTGCAAACATTCATCACCCATGACTGTCCCCAATTGAGCTCAGAAGCTCAATGTCTATCATGACCTCTCTTTTAGAATGTCCAAGAGCAAGCAAACTATTCCTCCAGGAGAGGGCGCCAACAGACTACTAAAGAGATCATCATTACTCAAAGAAAACCCCAAAAACCAATGCATGATAGGAATAAACAGGTAACTTTCTTTGGAGTGGAAGCGGAGAGATCGCACCAGATGCCAATTCTAGATGTTATCACACCTGTGGTCACTGCAGCAGCAGGTGAATCCACTTTGTCCAAAAGGGATCTATTCCATTCAATTGCAAATGATCTAGATAAGACAGAGAACTGCAGCACGGGGACATAGCCGAGTTGGTCAGGTTG
This sequence comes from Anomaloglossus baeobatrachus, assembly GCF_048569485.1. NCBI lineage: Eukaryota > Metazoa > Chordata > Amphibia > Anura > Aromobatidae > Anomaloglossus > Anomaloglossus baeobatrachus. The sequence goes on along the minus strand of NW_027443319.1, from coordinate 35,293 downwards.
AGTGGTGATGAGTTTGCTATTTGGATGAATAAAGAAAGTCAAAAGTGTGAAAGATAAAAAACAAAAGGAGGAAGTGTGAAAAGTGAATGGGCCAAATTGAGGTGCATATGAAGACGTATGCTTTCTTCCAATTCATTAAATCGGGCTAATATGAATCAGGTGAATTGAGTTCTGCTTTTGGAAACTGGGTTAAGAAGGGGTGCACCGTTCCTGGAGGTACTGCAATACCAGGTCAATGCGTGGAGTGGACAGAGCAAGCTCTTTTTCCATCTCCCTGTTCTAAAAATCCATTTAATATATGGTCCCCAGATAGGGGACGTATCAGATATTAAACTGATAAGAACAGATACTACACTTGATCTTAGCCAAAAGGCCGAGAAGCGATAACCAGAATTGGTTTGGGCCTCGAGTGGCACCCTGGCCTATGCCGGACACATCTTAGGGAGAGAGAGCGAGAGGGAGACAAACCCACGCCTACACAAGACATTTTGTCACCCAAGCCAACCCTTGAAAAGGCTGCTTTGCAGAGCCAAAACAAGAAGAATGGTGCGTTTTGCAGCCGCCGCCCACTGCAATGAATCTGAATAACTCCTCCTTTAGGGCGCAAGCAACTCCCCTCCCCCTTGCAGTCTTTCCAATTCACGATACAAAAAGACGGACAGGACAGGTTGCCTGACTTTCCGTCACTGCCACCCTTTGCCATCCTTACCCGTAGAAAGCCCTTTCATCATCCCCAAACCCTAATCTTTTCCCTTTCCTTCCCAGCCCCCAAACCCTGCCCTCTGTACCTTTCTCACCACCCGCTTCCCTTCTCCTGTCATCCCCCTACCACCCGGGAAAAAAAGAGATTGCCCCCTCCTTCCACTAGCCCACCCTCCCACCCAAAGAACAACTTCTTCTGCGCAGCTTGTTTTCTAGGCAGCAGCGCTATTGTGATGTCATCGGGGGGCATTGTGACAAGCCGCCAGTGTTCCGTCTCTTCATGTTGTGCACAGTTCAAACGGAAAATACATCAACAGGCAGACTACAGAAAAGCTTACTATCAAAGGTTAGAGGGGGGCTTTCTCAGAGGGCTTTTTACAGTTTTTCTATTCCCAATTAGCCGTTTAAGTGTACTTATTGAAAGTAGTAATTCTTTCATAGGCCGCCCTTTCTTAGTATTTGACGTTCCTTATATTGCGGTATGAGGCTTCGCAGTAGGTTGCAAACATTCATCACCCATGACTGTCCCCAATTGAGCTCAGAAGCTCAATGTCTATCATGACCTCTCTTTTAGAATGTCCAAGAGCAAGCAAACTATTCCTCCAGGAGAGGGCGCCAACAGACTACTAAAGAGATCATCATTACTCAAAGAAAACCCCAAAAACCAATGCATGATAGGAATAAACAGGTAACTTTCTTTGGAGTGGAAGCGGAGAGATCGCACCAGATGCCAATTCTAGATGTTATCACACCTGTGGTCACTGCAGCAGCAGGTGAATCCACTTTGTCCAAAAGGGATCTATTCCATTCAATTGCAAATGATCTAGATAAGACAGAGAACTGCAGCACGGGGACATAGCCGAGTTGGTCAGGTTGAGTGGTGATGAGTTTGCTATTTGGATGAATAAAGAAAGTCAAAAGTGTGAAAGATAAAAAACAAAAGGAGGAAGTGTGAAAAGTGAATGGGCCAAATTGAGGTGCATATGAAGACGTATGCTTTCTTCCAATTCATTAAATCGGGCTAATATGAATCAGGTGAATTGAGTTCTGCTTTTGGAAACTGGGTTAAGAAGGGGTGCACCGTTCCTGGAGGTACTGCAATACCAGGTCAATGCGTGGAGTGGACAGAGCAAGCTCTTTTTCCATCTCCCTGTTCTAAAAATCCATTTAATATATGGTCCCCAGATAGGGGACGTATCAGATATTAAACTGATAAGAACAGATACTACACTTGATCTTAGCCAAAAGGCCGAGAAGCGATAACCAGAATTGGTTTGGGCCTCGAGTGGCACCCTGGCCTATGCCGGACACATCTTAGGGAGAGAGAGCGAGAGGGAGACAAACCCACGCCTACACAAGACATTTTGTCACCCAAGCCAACCCTTGAAAAGGCTGCTTTGCAGAGCCAAAACAAGAAGAATGGTGCGTTTTGCAGCCGCCGCCCACTGCAATGAATCTGAATAACTCCTCCTTTAGGGCGCAAGCAACTCCCCTCCCCCTTGCAGTCTTTCCAATTCACGATACAAAAAGACGGACAGGACAGGTTGCCTGACTTTCCGTCACTGCCACCCTTTGCCATCCTTACCCGTAGAAAGCCCTTTCATCATCCCCAAACCCTAATCTTTTCCCTTTCCTTCCCAGCCCCCAAACCCTGCCCTCTGTACCTTTCTCACCACCCGCTTCCCTTCTCCTGTCATCCCCCTACCACCCGGGAAAAAAAGAGATTGCCCCCTCCTTCCACTAGCCCACCCTCCCACCCAAAGAACAACTTCTTCTGCGCAGCTTGTTTTCTAGGCAGCAGCGCTATTGTGATGTCATCGGGGGGCATTGTGACAAGCCGCCAGTGTTCCGTCTCTTCATGTTGTGCACAGTTCAAACGGAAAATACATCAACAGGCAGACTACAGAAAAGCTTACTATCAAAGGTTAGAGGGGGGCTTTCTCAGAGGGCTTTTTACAGTTTTTCTATTCCCAATTAGCCGTTTAAGTGTACTTATTGAAAGTAGTAATTCTTTCATAGGCCGCCCTTTCTTAGTATTTGACGTTCCTTATATTGCGGTATGAGGCTTCGCAGTAGGTTGCAAACATTCATCACCCATGACTGTCCCCAATTGAGCTCAGAAGCTCAATGTCTATCATGACCTCTCTTTTAGAATGTCCAAGAGCAAGCAAACTATTCCTCCAGGAGAGGGCGCCAACAGACTACTAAAGAGATCATCATTACTCAAAGAAAACCCCAAAAACCAATGCATGATAGGAATAAACAGGTAACTTTCTTTGGAGTGGAAGCGGAGAGATCGCACCAGATGCCAATTCTAGATGTTATCACACCTGTGGTCACTGCAGCAGCAGGTGAATCCACTTTGTCCAAAAGGGATCTATTCCATTCAATTGCAAATGATCTAGATAAGACAGAGAACTGCAGCACGGGGACATAGCCGAGTTGGTCAGGTTGAGTGGTGATGAGTTTGCTATTTGGATGAATAAAGAAAGTCAAAAGTGTGAAAGATAAAAAACAAAAGGAGGAAGTGTGAAAAGTGAATGGGCCAAATTGAGGTGCATATGAAGACGTATGCTTTCTTCCAATTCATTAAATCGGGCTAATATGAATCAGGTGAATTGAGTTCTGCTTTTGGAAACTGGGTTAAGAAGGGGTGCACCGTTCCTGGAGGTACTGCAATACCAGGTCAATGCGTGGAGTGGACAGAGCAAGCTCTTTTTCCATCTCCCTGTTCTAAAAATCCATTTAATATATGGTCCCCAGATAGGGGACGTATCAGATATTAAACTGATAAGAACAGATACTACACTTGATCTTAGCCAAAAGGCCGAGAAGCGATAACCAGAATTGGTTTGGGCCTCGAGTGGCACCCTGGCCTATGCCGGACACATCTTAGGGAGAGAGAGCGAGAGGGAGACAAACCCACGCCTACACAAGACATTTTGTCACCCAAGCCAACCCTTGAAAAGGCTGCTTTGCAGAGCCAAAACAAGAAGAATGGTGCGTTTTGCAGCCGCCGCCCACTGCAATGAATCTGAATAACTCCTCCTTTAGGGCGCAAGCAACTCCCCTCCCCCTTGCAAGTCTTTCCAATTCACGATACAAAAAGACGGACAGGACAGGTTGCCTGACTTTCCGTCACTGCCACCCTTTGCCATCCTTACCCGTAGAAAGCCCTTTCATCATCCCCAAACCCTAATCTTTTCCCTTTCCTTCCCAGCCCCCAAACCCTGCCCTCTGTACCTTTCTCACCACCCGCTTCCCTTCTCCTGTCATCCCCCTACCACCCGGGAAAAAAAGAGATTGCCCCCTCCTTCCACTAGCCCACCCTCCCACCCAAAGAACAACTTCTTCTGCGCAGCTTGTTTTCTAGGCAGCAGCGCTATTGTGATGTCATCGGGGGGCATTGTGACAAGCCGCCAGTGTTCCGTCTCTTCATGTTGTGCACAGTTCAAACGGAAAATACATCAACAGGCAGACTACAGAAAAGCTTACTATCAAAGGTTAGAGGGGGGCTTTCTCAGAGGGCTTTTTACAGTTTTTCTATTCCCAATTAGCCGTTTAAGTGTACTTATTGAAAGTAGTAATTCTTTCATAGGCCGCCCTTTCTTAGTATTTGACGTTCCTTATATTGCGGTATGAGGCTTCGCAGTAGGTTGCAAACATTCATCACCCATGACTGTCCCCAATTGAGCTCAGAAGCTCAATGTCTATCATGACCTCTCTTTTAGAATGTCCAAGAGCAAGCAAACTATTCCTCCAGGAGAGGGCGCCAACAGACTACTAAAGAGATCATCATTACTCAAAGAAAACCCCAAAAACCAATGCATGATAGGAATAAACAGGTAACTTTCTTTGGAGTGGAAGCGGAGAGATCGCACCAGATGCCAATTCTAGATGTTATCACACCTGTGGTCACTGCAGCAGCAGGTGAATCCACTTTGTCCAAAAGGGATCTATTCCATTCAATTGCAAATGATCTAGATAAGACAGAGAACTGCAGCACGGGGACATAGCCGAGTTGGTCAGGTTGAGTGGTGATGAGTTTGCTATTTGGATGAATAAAGAAAGTCAAAAGTGTGAAAGATAAAAAACAAAAGGAGGAAGTGTGAAAAGTGAATGGGCCAAATTGAGGTGCATATGAAGACGTATGCTTTCTTCCAATTCATTAAATCGGGCTAATATGAATCAGGTGAATTGAGTTCTGCTTTTGGAAACTGGGTTAAGAAGGGGTGCACCGTTCCTGGAGGTACTGCAATACCAGGTCAATGCGTGGAGTGGACAGAGCAAGCTCTTTTTCCATCTCCCTGTTCTAAAAATCCATTTAATATATGGTCCCCAGATAGGGGACGTATCAGATATTAAACTGATAAGAACAGATACTACACTTGATCTTAGCCAAAAGGCCGAGAAGCGATAACCAGAATTGGTTTGGGCCTCGAGTGGCACCCTGGCCTATGCCGGACACATCTTAGGGAGAGAGAGCGAGAGGGAGACAAACCCACGCCTACACAAGACATTTTGTCACCCAAGCCAACCCTTGAAAAGGCTGCTTTGCAGAGCCAAAACAAGAAGAATGGTGCGTTTTGCAGCCGCCGCCCACTGCAATGAATCTGAATAACTCCTCCTTTAGGGCGCAAGCAACTCCCCTCCCCCTTGCAGTCTTTCCAATTCACGATACAAAAAGACGGACAGGACAGGTTGCCTGACTTTCCGTCACTGCCACCCTTTGCCATCCTTACCCGTAGAAAGCCCTTTCATCATCCCCAAACCCTAATCTTTTCCCTTTCCTTCCCAGCCCCCAAACCCTGCCCTCTGTACCTTTCTCACCACCCGCTTCCCTTCTCCTGTCATCCCCCTACCACCCGGGAAAAAAAGAGATTGCCCCCTCCTTCCACTAGCCCACCCTCCCACCCAAAGAACAACTTCTTCTGCGCAGCTTGTTTTCTAGGCAGCAGCGCTATTGTGATGTCATCGGGGGGCATTGTGACAAGCCGCCAGTGTTCCGTCTCTTCATGTTGTGCACAGTTCAAACGGAAAATACATCAACAGGCAGACTACAGAAAAGCTTACTATCAAAGGTTAGAGGGGGGCTTTCTCAGAGGGCTTTTTACAGTTTTTCTATTCCCAATTAGCCGTTTAAGTGTACTTATTGAAAGTAGTAATTCTTTCATAGGCCGCCCTTTCTTAGTATTTGACGTTCCTTATATTGCGGTATGAGGCTTCGCAGTAGGTTGCAAACATTCATCACCCATGACTGTCCCCAATTGAGCTCAGAAGCTCAATGTCTATCATGACCTCTCTTTTAGAATGTCCAAGAGCAAGCAAACTATTCCTCCAGGAGAGGGCGCCAACAGACTACTAAAGAGATCATCATTACTCAAAGAAAACCCCAAAAACCAATGCATGATAGGAATAAACAGGTAACTTTCTTTGGAGTGGAAGCGGAGAGATCGCACCAGATGCCAATTCTAGATGTTATCACACCTGTGGTCACTGCAGCAGCAGGTGAATCCACTTTGTCCAAAAGGGATCTATTCCATTCAATTGCAAATGATCTAGATAAGACAGAGAACTGCAGCACGGGGACATAGCCGAGTTGGTCAGGTTGAGTGGTGATGAGTTTGCTATTTGGATGAATAAAGAAAGTCAAAAGTGTGAAAGATAAAAAACAAAAGGAGGAAGTGTGAAAAGTGAATGGGCCAAATTGAGGTGCATATGAAGACGTATGCTTTCTTCCAATTCATTAAATCGGGCTAATATGAATCAGGTGAATTGAGTTCTGCTTTTGGAAACTGGGTTAAGAAGGGGTGCACCGTTCCTGGAGGTACTGCAATACCAGGTCAATGCGTGGAGTGGACAGAGCAAGCTCTTTTTCCATCTCCCTGTTCTAAAAATCCATTTAATATATGGTCCCCAGATAGGGGACGTATCAGATATTAAACTGATAAGAACAGATACTACACTTGATCTTAGCCAAAAGGCCGAGAAGCGATAACCAGAATTGGTTTGGGCCTCGAGTGGCACCCTGGCCTATGCCGGACACATCTTAGGGAGAGAGAGCGAGAGGGAGACAAACCCACGCCTACACAAGACATTTTGTCACCCAAGCCAACCCTTGAAAAGGCTGCTTTGCAGAGCCAAAACAAGAAGAATGGTGCGTTTTGCAGCCGCCGCCCACTGCAATGAATCTGAATAACTCCTCCTTTAGGGCGCAAGCAACTCCCCTCCCCCTTGCAGTCTTTCCAATTCACGATACAAAAAGACGGACAGGACAGGTTGCCTGACTTTCCGTCACTGCCACCCTTTGCCATCCTTACCCGTAGAAAGCCCTTTCATCATCCCCAAACCCTAATCTTTTCCCTTTCCTTCCCAGCCCCCAAACCCTGCCCTCTGTACCTTTCTCACCACCCGCTTCCCTTCTCCTGTCATCCCCCTACCACCCGGGAAAAAAAGAGATTGCCCCCTCCTTCCACTAGCCCACCCTCCCACCCAAAGAACAACTTCTTCTGCGCAGCTTGTTTTCTAGGCAGCAGCGCTATTGTGATGTCATCGGGGGGCATTGTGACAAGCCGCCAGTGTTCCGTCTCTTCATGTTGTGCACAGTTCAAACGGAAAATACATCAACAGGCAGACTACAGAAAAGCTTACTATCAAAGGTTAGAGGGGGGCTTTCTCAGAGGGCTTTTTACAGTTTTTCTATTCCCAATTAGCCGTTTAAGTGTACTTATTGAAAGTAGTAATTCTTTCATAGGCCGCCCTTTCTTAGTATTTGACGTTCCTTATATTGCGGTATGAGGCTTCGCAGTAGGTTGCAAACATTCATCACCCATGACTGTCCCCAATTGAGCTCAGAAGCTCAATGTCTATCATGACCTCTCTTTTAGAATGTCCAAGAGCAAGCAAACTATTCCTCCAGGAGAGGGCGCCAACAGACTACTAAAGAGATCATCATTACTCAAAGAAAACCCCAAAAACCAATGCATGATAGGAATAAACAGGTAACTTTCTTTGGAGTGGAAGCGGAGAGATCGCACCAGATGCCAATTCTAGATGTTATCACACCTGTGGTCACTGCAGCAGCAGGTGAATCCACTTTGTCCAAAAGGGATCTATTCCATTCAATTGCAAATGATCTAGATAAGACAGAGAACTGCAGCACGGGGACATAGCCGAGTTGGTCAGGTTGAGTGGTGATGAGTTTGCTATTTGGATGAATAAAGAAAGTCAAAAGTGTGAAAGATAAAAAACAAAAGGAGGAAGTGTGAAAAGTGAATGGGCCAAATTGAGGTGCATATGAAGACGTATGCTTTCTTCCAATTCATTAAATCGGGCTAATATGAATCAGGTGAATTGAGTTCTGCTTTTGGAAACTGGGTTAAGAAGGGGTGCACCGTTCCTGGAGGTACTGCAATACCAGGTCAATGCGTGGAGTGGACAGAGCAAGCTCTTTTTCCATCTCCCTGTTCTAAAAATCCATTTAATATATGGTCCCCAGATAGGGGACGTATCAGATATTAAACTGATAAGAACAGATACTACACTTGATCTTAGCCAAAAGGCCGAGAAGCGATAACCAGAATTGGTTTGGGCCTCGAGTGGCACCCTGGCCTATGCCGGACACATCTTAGGGAGAGAGAGCGAGAGGGAGACAAACCCACGCCTACACAAGACATTTTGTCACCCAAGCCAACCCTTGAAAAGGCTGCTTTGCAGAGCCAAAACAAGAAGAATGGTGCGTTTTGCAGCCGCCGCCCACTGCAATGAATCTGAATAACTCCTCCTTTAGGGCGCAAGCAACTCCCCTCCCCCTTGCAGTCTTTCCAATTCACGATACAAAAAGACGGACAGGACAGGTTGCCTGACTTTCCGTCACTGCCACCCTTTGCCATCCTTACCCGTAGAAAGCCCTTTCATCATCCCCAAACCCTAATCTTTTCCCTTTCCTTCCCAGCCCCCAAACCCTGCCCTCTGTACCTTTCTCACCACCCGCTTCCCTTCTCCTGTCATCCCCCTACCACCCGGGAAAAAAAGAGATTGCCCCCTCCTTCCACTAGCCCACCCTCCCACCCAAAGAACAACTTCTTCTGCGCAGCTTGTTTTCTAGGCAGCAGCGCTATTGTGATGTCATCGGGGGGCATTGTGACAAGCCGCCAGTGTTCCGTCTCTTCATGTTGTGCACAGTTCAAACGGAAAATACATCAACAGGCAGACTACAGAAAAGCTTACTATCAAAGGTTAGAGGGGGGCTTTCTCAGAGGGCTTTTTACAGTTTTTCTATTCCCAATTAGCCGTTTAAGTGTACTTATTGAAAGTAGTAATTCTTTCATAGGCCGCCCTTTCTTAGTATTTGACGTTCCTTATATTGCGGTATGAGGCTTCGCAGTAGGTTGCAAACATTCATCACCCATGACTGTCCCCAATTGAGCTCAGAAGCTCAATGTCTATCATGACCTCTCTTTTAGAATGTCCAAGAGCAAGCAAACTATTCCTCCAGGAGAGGGCGCCAACAGACTACTAAAGAGATCATCATTACTCAAAGAAAACCCCAAAAACCAATGCATGATAGGAATAAACAGGTAACTTTCTTTGGAGTGGAAGCGGAGAGATCGCACCAGATGCCAATTCTAGATGTTATCACACCTGTGGTCACTGCAGCAGCAGGTGAATCCACTTTGTCCAAAAGGGATCTATTCCATTCAATTGCAAATGATCTAGATAAGACAGAGAACTGCAGCACGGGGACATAGCCGAGTTGGTCAGGTTGAGTGGTGATGAGTTTGCTATTTGGATGAATAAAGAAAGTCAAAAGTGTGAAAGATAAAAAACAAAAGGAGGAAGTGTGAAAAGTGAATGGGCCAAATTGAGGTGCATATGAAGACGTATGCTTTCTTCCAATTCATTAAATCGGGCTAATATGAATCAGGTGAATTGAGTTCTGCTTTTGGAAACTGGGTTAAGAAGGGGTGCACCGTTCCTGGAGGTACTGCAATACCAGGTCAATGCGTGGAGTGGACAGAGCAAGCTCTTTTTCCATCTCCCTGTTCTAAAAATCCATTTAATATATGGTCCCCAGATAGGGGACGTATCAGATATTAAACTGATAAGAACAGATACTACACTTGATCTTAGCCAAAAGGCCGAGAAGCGATAACCAGAATTGGTTTGGGCCTCGAGTGGCACCCTGGCCTATGCCGGACACATCTTAGGGAGAGAGAGCGAGAGGGAGACAAACCCACGCCTACACAAGACATTTTGTCACCCAAGCCAACCCTTGAAAAGGCTGCTTTGCAGAGCCAAAACAAGAAGAATGGTGCGTTTTGCAGCCGCCGCCCACTGCAATGAATCTGAATAACTCCTCCTTTAGGGCGCAAGCAACTCCCCTCCCCCTTGCAGTCTTTCCAATTCACGATACAAAAAGACGGACAGGACAGGTTGCCTGACTTTCCGTCACTGCCACCCTTTGCCATCCTTACCCGTAGAAAGCCCTTTCATCATCCCCAAACCCTAATCTTTTCCCTTTCCTTCCCAGCCCCCAAACCCTGCCCTCTGTACCTTTCTCACCACCCGCTTCCCTTCTCCTGTCATCCCCCTACCACCCGGGAAAAAAAGAGATTGCCCCCTCCTTCCACTAGCCCACCCTCCCACCCAAAGAACAACTTCTTCTGCGCAGCTTGTTTTCTAGGCAGCAGCGCTATTGTGATGTCATCGGGGGGCATTGTGACAAGCCGCCAGTGTTCCGTCTCTTCATGTTGTGCACAGTTCAAACGGAAAATACATCAACAGGCAGACTACAGAAAAGCTTACTATCAAAGGTTAGAGGGGGGCTTTCTCAGAGGGCTTTTTACAGTTTTTCTATTCCCAATTAGCCGTTTAAGTGTACTTATTGAAAGTAGTAATTCTTTCATAGGCCGCCCTTTCTTAGTATTTGACGTTCCTTATATTGCGGTATGAGGCTTCGCAGTAGGTTGCAAACATTCATCACCCATGACTGTCCCCAATTGAGCTCAGAAGCTCAATGTCTATCATGACCTCTCTTTTAGAATGTCCAAGAGCAAGCAAACTATTCCTCCAGGAGAGGGCGCCAACAGACTACTAAAGAGATCATCATTACTCAAAGAAAACCCCAAAAACCAATGCATGATAGGAATAAACAGGTAACTTTCTTTGGAGTGGAAGCGGAGAGATCGCACCAGATGCCAATTCTAGATGTTATCACACCTGTGGTCACTGCAGCAGCAGGTGAATCCACTTTGTCCAAAAGGGATCTATTCCATTCAATTGCAAATGATCTAGATAAGACAGAAATCTGCAGCACGGGGACATAGCCGAGTTGGTCAGGTTGAGTGGTGATGAGTTTGCTATTTGGATGAATAAAGAAAGTCAAAAGTGTGAAAGATAAAAAACAAAAGGAGGAAGTGTGAAAAGTGAATGGGCCAAATTGAGGTGCATATGAAGACGTATGCTTTCTTCCAATTCATTAAATCGGGCTAATATGAATCAGGTGAATTGAGTTCTGCTTTTGGAAACTGGGTTAAGAAGGGGTGCACCGTTCCTGGAGGTACTGCAATACCAGGTCAATGCGTGGAGTGGACAGAGCAAGCTCTTTTTCCATCTCCCTGTTCTAAAAATCCATTTAATATATGGTCCCCAGATAGGGGACGTATCAGATATTAAACTGATAAGAACAGATACTACACTTGATCTTAGCCAAAAGGCCGAGAAGCGATAACCAGAATTGGTTTGGGCCTCGAGTGGCACCCTGGCCTATGCCGGACACATCTTAGGGAGAGAGAGCGAGAGGGAGACAAACCCACGCCTACACAAGACATTTTGTCACCCAAGCCAACCCTTGAAAAGGCTGCTTTGCAGAGCCAAAACAAGAAGAATGGTGCGTTTTGCAGCCGCCGCCCACTGCAATGAATCTGAATAACTCCTCCTTTAGGGCGCAAGCAACTCCCCTCCCCCTTGCAGTCTTTCCAATTCACGATACAAAAAGACGGACAGGACAGGTTGCCTGACTTTCCGTCACTGCCACCCTTTGCCATCCTTACCCGTAGAAAGCCCTTTCATCATCCCCAAACCCTAATCTTTTCCCTTTCCTTCCCAGCCCCCAAACCCTGCCCTCTGTACCTTTCTCACCACCCGCTTACCTTCTCCTGTCATCCCCCTACCACCCGGGAAAAAAAGAGATTGCCCCCTCCTTCCACTAGCCCACCCTCCCACCCAAAGAACAACTTCTTCTGCGCAGCTTGTTTTCTAGGCAGCAGCGCTATTGTGATGTCATCGGGGGGCATTGTGACAAGCCGCCAGTGTTCCGTCTCTTCATGTTGTGCACAGTTCAAACGGAAAATACATCAACAGGCAGACTACAGAAAAGCTTACTATCAAAGGTTAGAGGGGGGCTTTCTCAGAGGGCTTTTTACAGTTTTTCTATTCCCAATTAGCCGTTTAAGTGTACTTATTGAAAGTAGTAATTCTTTCATAGGCCGCCCTTTCTTAGTATTTGACGTTCCTTATATTGCGGTATGAGGCTTCGCAGTAGGTTGCAAACATTCATCACCCATGACTGTCCCCAATTGAGCTCAGAAGCTCAATGTCTATCATGACCTCTCTTTTAGAATGTCCAAGAGCAAGCAAACTATTCCTCCAGGAGAGGGCGCCAACAGACTACTAAAGAGATCATCATTACTCAAAGAAAACCCCAAAAACCAATGCATGATAGGAATAAACAGGTAACTTTCTTTGGAGTGGAAGCGGAGAGATCGCACCAGATGCCAATTCTAGATGTTATCACACCTGTGGTCACTGCAGCAGCAGGTGAATCCACTTTGTCCAAAAGGGATCTATTCCATTCAATTGCAAATGATCTAGATAAGACAGAGAACTGCAGCACGGGGACATAGCCGAGTTGGTCAGGTTGAGTGGTGATGAGTTTGCTATTTGGATGAATAAAGAAAGTCAAAAGTGTGAAAGATAAAAAACAAAAGGAGGAAGTGTGAAAAGTGAATGGGCCAAATTGAGGTGCATATGAAGACGTATGCTTTCTTCCAATTCATTAAATCGGGCTAATATGAATCAGGTGAATTGAGTTCTGCTTTTGGAAACTGGGTTAAGAAGGGGTGCACCGTTCCTGGAGGTACTGCAATACCAGGTCAATGCGTGGAGTGGACAGAGCAAGCTCTTTTTCCATCTCCCTGTTCTAAAAATCCATTTAATATATGGTCCCCAGATAGGGGACGTATCAGATATTAAACTGATAAGAACAGATACTACACTTGATCTTAGCCAAAAGGCCGAGAAGCGATAACCAGAATTGGTTTGGGCCTCGAGTGGCACCCTGGCCTATGCCGGACACATCTTAGGGAGAGAGAGCGAGAGGGAGACAAACCCACGCCTACACAAGACATTTTGTCACCCAAGCCAACCCTTGAAAAGGCTGCTTTGCAGAGCCAAAACAAGAAGAATGGTGCGTTTTGCAGCCGCCGCCCACTGCAATGAATCTGAATAACTCCTCCTTTAGGGCGCAAGCAACTCCCCTCCCCCTTGCAGTCTTTCCAATTCACGATACAAAAAGACGGACAGGACAGGTTGCCTGACTTTCCGTCACTGCCACCCTTTGCCATCCTTACCCGTAGAAAGCCCTTTCATCATCCCCAAACCCTAATCTTTTCCCTTTCCTTCCCAGCCCCCAAACCCTGCCCTCTGTACCTTTCTCACCACCCGCTTCCCTTCTCCTGTCATCCCCCTACCACCCGGGAAAAAAAGAGATTGCCCCCTCCTTCCACTAGCCCACCCTCCCACCCAAAGAACAACTTCTTCTGCGCAGCTTGTTTTCTAGGCAGCAGCGCTATTGTGATGTCATCGGGGGGCATTGTGACAAGCCGCCAGTGTTCCGTCTCTTCATGTTGTGCACAGTTCAAACGGAAAATACATCAACAGGCAGACTACAGAAAAGCTTACTATCAAAGGTTAGAGGGGGGCTTTCTCAGAGGGCTTTTTACAGTTTTTCTATTCCCAATTAGCCGTTTAAGTGTACTTATTGAAAGTAGTAATTCTTTCATAGGCCGCCCTTTCTTAGTATTTGACGTTCCTTATATTGCGGTATGAGGCTTCGCAGTAGGTTGCAAACATTCATCACCCATGACTGTCCCCAATTGAGCTCAGAAGCTCAATGTCTATCATGACCTCTCTTTTAGAATGTCCAAGAGCAAGCAAACTATTCCTCCAGGAGAGGGCGCCAACAGACTACTAAAGAGATCATCATTACTCAAAGAAAACCCCAAAAACCAATGCATGATAGGAATAAACAGGTAACTTTCTTTGGAGTGGAAGCGGAGAGATCGCACCAGATGCCAATTCTAGATGTTATCACACCTGTGGTCACTGCAGCAGCAGGTGAATCCACTTTGTCCAAAAGGGATCTATTCCATTCAATTGCAAATGATCTAGATAAGACAGAGAACTGCAGCACGGGGACATAGCCGAGTTGGTCAGGTTGAGTGGTGATGAGTTTGCTATTTGGATGAATAAAGAAAGTCAAAAGTGTGAAAGATAAAAAACAAAAGGAGGAAGTGTGAAAAGTGAATGGGCCAAATTGAGGTGCATATGAAGACGTATGCTTTCTTCCAATTCATTAAATCGGGCTAATATGAATCAGGTGAATTGAGTTCTGCTTTTGGAAACTGGGTTAAGAAGGGGTGCACCGTTCCTGGAGGTACTGCAATACCAGGTCAATGCGTGGAGTGGACAGAGCAAGCTCTTTTTCCATCTCCCTGTTCTAAAAATCCATTTAATATATGGTCCCCAGATAGGGGACGTATCAGATATTAAACTGATAAGAACAGATACTACACTTGATCTTAGCCAAAAGGCCGAGAAGCGATAACCAGAATTGGTTTGGGCCTCGAGTGGCACCCTGGCCTATGCCGGACACATCTTAGGGAGAGAGAGCGAGAGGGAGACAAACCCACGCCTACACAAGACATTTTGTCACCCAAGCCAACCCTTGAAAAGGCTGCTTTGCAGAGCCAAAACAAGAAGAATGGTGCGTTTTGCAGCCGCCGCCCACTGCAATGAATCTGAATAACTCCTCCTTTAGGGCGCAAGCAACTCCCCTCCCCCTTGCAGTCTTTCCAATTCACGATACAAAAAGACGGACAGGACAGGTTGCCTGACTTTCCGTCACTGCCACCCTTTGCCATCCTTACCCGTAGAAAGCCCTTTCATCATCCCCAAACCCTAATCTTTTCCCTTTCCTTCCCAGCCCCCAAACCCTGCCCTCTGTACCTTTCTCACCACCCGCTTCCCTTCTCCTGTCATCCCCCTACCACCCGGGAAAAAAAGAGATTGCCCCCTCCTTCCACTAGCCCACCCTCCCACCCAAAGAACAACTTCTTCTGCGCAGCTTGTTTTCTAGGCAGCAGCGCTATTGTGATGTCATCGGGGGGCATTGTGACAAGCCGCCAGTGTTCCGTCTCTTCATGTTGTGCACAGTTCAAACGGAAAATACATCAACAGGCAGACTACAGAAAAGCTTACTATCAAAGGTTAGAGGGGGGCTTTCTCAGAGGGCTTTTTACAGTTTTTCTATTCCCAATTAGCCGTTTAAGTGTACTTATTGAAAGTAGTAATTCTTTCATAGGCCGCCCTTTCTTAGTATTTGACGTTCCTTATATTGCGGTATGAGGCTTCGCAGTAGGTTGCAAACATTCATCACCCATGACTGTCCCCAATTGAGCTCAGAAGCTCAATGTCTATCATGACCTCTCTTTTAGAATGTCCAAGAGCAAGCAAACTATTCCTCCAGGAGAGGGCGCCAACAGACTACTAAAGAGATCATCATTACTCAAAGAAAACCCCAAAAACCAATGCATGATAGGAATAAACAGTTAACTTTCTTTGGAGTGGAAGCGGAGAGATCGCACCAGATGCCAATTCTAGATGTTATCACACCTGTGGTCACTGCAGCAGCAGGTGAATCCACTTTGTCCAAAAGGGATCTATTCCATTCAATTGCAAATGATCTAGATAAGACAGAGAACTGCAGCACGGGGACATAGCCGAGTTGGTCAGGTTGAGTGGTGATGAGTTTGCTATTTGGATGAATAAAGAAAGTCAAAAGTGTGAAAGATAAAAAACAAAAGGAGGAAGTGTGAAAAGTGAATGGGCCAAATTGAGGTGCATATGAAGACGTATGCTTTCTTCCAATTCATTAAATCGGGCTAATATGAATCAGGTGAATTGAGTTCTGCTTTTGGAAACTGGGTTAAGAAGGGGTGCACCGTTCCTGGAGGTACTGCAATACCAGGTCAATGCGTGGAGTGGACAGAGCAAGCTCTTTTTCCATCTCCCTGTTCTAAAAATCCATTTAATATATGGTCCCCAGATAGGGGACGTATCAGATATTAAACTGATAAGAACAGATACTACACTTGATCTTAGCCAAAAGGCCGAGAAGCGATAACCAGAATTGGTTTGGGCCTCGAGTGGCACCCTGGCCTATGCCGGACACATCTTAGGGAGAGAGAGCGAGAGGGAGACAAACCCACGCCTACACAAGACATTTTGTCACCCAAGCCAACCCTTGAAAAGGCTGCTTTGCAGAGCCAAAACAAGAAGAATGGTGCGTTTTGCAGCCGCCGCCCACTGCAATGAATCTGAATAACTCCTCCTTTAGGGCGCAAGCAACTCCCCTCCCCCTTGCAGTCTTTCCAATTCACGATACAAAAAGACGGACAGGACAGGTTGCCTGACTTTCCGTCACTGCCACCCTTTGCCATCCTTACCCGTAGAAAGCCCTTTCATCATCCCCAAACCCTAATCTTTTCCCTTTCCTTCCCAGCCCCCAAACCCTGCCCTCTGTACCTTTCTCACCACCCGCTTCCCTTCTCCTGTCATCCCCCTACCACCCGGGAAAAAAAGAGATTGCCCCCTCCTTCCACTAGCCCACCCTCCCACCCAAAGAACAACTTCTTCTGCGCAGCTTGTTTTCTAGGCAGCAGCGCTATTGTGATGTCATCGGGGGGCATTGTGACAAGCCGCCAGTGTTCCGTCTCTTCATGTTGTGCACAGTTCAAACGGAAAATACATCAACAGGCAGACTACAGAAAAGCTTACTATCAAAGGTTAGAGGGGGGCTTTCTCAGAGGGCTTTTTACAGTTTTTCTATTCCCAATTAGCCGTTTAAGTGTACTTATTGAAAGTAGTAATTCTTTCATAGGCCGCCCTTTCTTAGTATTTGACGTTCCTTATATTGCGGTATGAGGCTTCGCAGTAGGTTGCAAACATTCATCACCCATGACTGTCCCCAATTGAGCTCAGAAGCTCAATGTCTATCATGACCTCTCTTTTAGAATGTCCAAGAGCAAGCAAACTATTCCTCCAGGAGAGGGCGCCAACAGACTACTAAAGAGATCATCATTACTCAAAGAAAACCCCAAAAACCAATGCATGATAGGAATAAACAGGTAACTTTCTTTGGAGTGGAAGCGGAGAGATCGCACCAGATGCCAATTCTAGATGTTATCACACCTGTGGTCACTGCAGCAGCAGGTGAATCCACTTTGTCCAAAAGGGATCTATTCCATTCAATTGCAAATGATCTAGATAAGACAGAGAACTGCAGCACGGGGACATAGCCGAGTTGGTCAGGTTGAGTGGTGATGAGTTTGCTATTTGGATGAATAAAGAAAGTCAAAAGTGTGAAAGATAAAAAACAAAAGGAGGAAGTGTGAAAAGTGAATGGGCCAAATTGAGGTGCATATGAAGACGTATGCTTTCTTCCAATTCATTAAATCGGGCTAATATGAATCAGGTGAATTGAGTTCTGCTTTTGGAAACTGGGTTAAGAAGGGGTGCACCGTTCCTGGAGGTACTGCAATACCAGGTCAATGCGTGGAGTGGACAGAGCAAGCTCTTTTTCCATCTCCCTGTTCTAAAAATCCATTTAATATATGGTCCCCAGATAGGGGACGTATCAGATATTAAACTGATAAGAACAGATACTACACTTGATCTTAGCCAAAAGGCCGAGAAGCGATAACCAGAATTGGTTTGGGCCTCGAGTGGCACCCTGGCCTATGCCGGACACATCTTAGGGAGAGAGAGCGAGAGGGAGACAAACCCACGCCTACACAAGACATTTTGTCACCCAAGCCAACCCTTGAAAAGGCTGCTTTGCAGAGCCAAAACAAGAAGAATGGTGCGTTTTGCAGCCGCCGCCCACTGCAATGAATCTGAATAACTCCTCCTTTAGGGCGCAAGCAACTCCCCTCCCCCTTGCAGTCTTTCCAATTCACGATACAAAAAGACGGACAGGACAGGTTGCCTGACTTTCCGTCACTGCCACCCTTTGCCATCCTTACCCGTAGAAAGCCCTTTCATCATCCCCAAACCCTAATCTTTTCCCTTTCCTTCCCAGCCCCCAAACCCTGCCCTCTGTACCTTTCTCACCACCCGCTTCCCTTCTCCTGTCATCCCCCTACCACCCGGGAAAAAAAGAGATTGCCCCCTCCTTCCACTAGCCCACCCTCCCACCCAAAGAACAACTTCTTCTGCGCAGCTTGTTTTCTAGGCAGCAGCGCTATTGTGATGTCATCGGGGGGCATTGTGACAAGCCGCCAGTGTTCCGTCTCTTCATGTTGTGCACAGTTCAAACGGAAAATACATCAACAGGCAGACTACAGAAAAGCTTACTATCAAAGGTTAGAGGGGGGCTTTCTCAGAGGGCTTTTTACAGTTTTTCTATTCCCAATTAGCCGTTTAAGTGTACTTATTGAAAGTAGTAATTCTTTCATAGGCCGCCCTTTCTTAGTATTTGACGTTCCTTATATTGCGGTATGAGGCTTCGCAGTAGGTTGCAAACATTCATCACCCATGACTGTCCCCAATTGAGCTCAGAAGCTCAATGTCTATCATGACCTCTCTTTTAGAATGTCAAAGAGCAAGCAAACTATTCCTCCAGGAGAGGGCGCCAACAGACTACTAAAGAGATCATCATTACTCAAAGAAAACCCCAAAAACCAATGCATGATAGGAATAAACAGGTAACTTTCTTTGGAGTGGAAGCGGAGAGATCGCACCAGATGCCAATTCTAGATGTTATCACACCTGTGGTCACTGCAGCAGCAGGTGAATCCACTTTGTCCAAAAGGGATCTATTCCATTCAATTGCAAATGATCTAGATAAGACAGAGAACTGCAGCACGGGGACATAGCCGAGTTGGTCAGGTTGAGTGGTGATGAGTTTGCTATTTGGATGAATAAAGAAAGTCAAAAGTGTGAAAGATAAAAAACAAAAGGAGGAAGTGTGAAAAGTGAATGGGCCAAATTGAGGTGCATATGAAGACGTATGCTTTCTTCCAATTCATTAAATCGGGCTAATATGAATCAGGTGAATTGAGTTCTGCTTTTGGAAACTGGGTTAAGAAGGGGTGCACCGTTCCTGGAGGTACTGCAATACCAGGTCAATGCGTGGAGTGGACAGAGCAAGCTCTTTTTCCATCTCCCTGTTCTAAAAATCCATTTAATATATGGTCCCCAGATAGGGGACGTATCAGATATTAAACTGATAAGAACAGATACTACACTTGATCTTAGCCAAAAGGCCGAGAAGCGATAACCAGAATTGGTTTGGGCCTCGAGTGGCACCCTGGCCTATGCCGGACACATCTTAGGGAGAGAGAGCGAGAGGGAGACAAACCCACGCCTACACAAGACATTTTGTCACCCAAGCCAACCCTTGAAAAGGCTGCTTTGCAGAGCCAAAACAAGAAGAATGGTGCCTTTTGCAGCCGCCGCCCACTGCAATGAATCTGAATAACTCCTCCTTTAGGGCGCAAGCAACTCCCCTCCCCCTTGCAGTCTTTCCAATTCACGATACAAAAAGACGGACAGGACAGGTTGCCTGACTTTCCGTCACTGCCACCCTTTGCCATCCTTACCCGTAGAAAGCCCTTTCATCATCCCCAAACCCTAATCTTTTCCCTTTCCTTCCCAGCCCCCAAACCCTGCCCTCTGTACCTTTCTCACCACCCGCTTCCCTTCTCCTGTCATCCCCCTACCACCCGGGAAAAAAAGAGATTGCCCCCTCCTTCCACTAGCCCACCCTCCCACCCAAAGAACAACTTCTTCTGCGCAGCTTGTTTTCTAGGCAGCAGCGCTATTGTGATGTCATCGGGGGGCATTGTGACAAGCCGCCAGTGTTCCGTCTCTTCATGTTGTGCACAGTTCAAACGGAAAATACATCAACAGGCAGACTACAGAAAAGCTTACTATCAAAGGTTAGAGGGGGGCTTTCTCAGAGGGCTTTTTACAGTTTTTCTATTCCCAATTAGCCGTTTAAGTGTACTTATTGAAAGTAGTAATTCTTTCATAGGCCGCCCTTTCTTAGTATTTGACGTTCCTTATATTGCGGTATGAGGCTTCGCAGTAGGTTGCAAACATTCATCACCCATGACTGTCCCCAATTGAGCTCAGAAGCTCAATGTCTATCATGACCTCTCTTTTAGAATGTCCAAGAGCAAGCAAACTATTCCTCCAGGAGAGGGCGCCAACAGACTACTAAAGAGATCATCATTACTCAAAGAAAACCCCAAAAACCAATGCATGATAGGAATAAACAGGTAACTTTCTTTGGAGTGGAAGCGGAGAGATCGCACCAGATGCCAATTCTAGATGTTATCACACCTGTGGTCACTGCAGCAGCAGGTGAATCCACTTTGTCCAAAAGGGATCTATTCCATTCAATTGCAAATGATCTAGATAAGACAGAGAACTGCAGCACGGGGACATAGCCGAGTTGGTCAGGTTGAGTGGTGATGAGTTTGCTATTTGGATGAATAAAGAAAGTCAAAAGTGTGAAAGATAAAAAACAAAAGGAGGAAGTGTGAAAAGTGAATGGGCCAAATTGAGGTGCATATGAAGACGTATGCTTTCTTCCAATTCATTAAATCGGGCTAATATGAATCAGGTGAATTGAGTTCTGCTTTTGGAAACTGGGTTAAGAAGGGGTGCACCGTTCCTGGAGGTACTGCAATACCAGGTCAATGCGTGGAGTGGACAGAGCAAGCTCTTTTTCCATCTCCCTGTTCTAAAAATCCATTTAATATATGGTCCCCAGATAGGGGACGTATCAGATATTAAACTGATAAGAACAGATACTACACTTGATCTTAGCCAAAAGGCCGAGAAGCGATAACCAGAATTGGTTTGGGCCTCGAGTGGCACCCTGGCCTATGCCGGACACATCTTAGGGAGAGAGAGCGAGAGGGAGACAAACCCACGCCTACACAAGACATTTTGTCACCCAAGCCAACCCTTGAAAAGGCTGCTTTGCAGAGCCAAAACAAGAAGAATGGTGCGTTTTGCAGCCGCCGCCCACTGCAATGAATCTGAATAACTCCTCCTTTAGGGCGCAAGCAACTCCCCTCCCCCTTGCAGTCTTTCCAATTCACGATACAAAAAGACGGACAGGACAGGTTGCCTGACTTTCCGTCACTGCCACCCTTTGCCATCCTTACCCGTAGAAAGCCCTTTCATCATCCCCAAACCCTAATCTTTTCCCTTTCCTTCCCAGCCCCCAAACCCTGCCCTCTGTACCTTTCTCACCACCCGCTTCCCTTCTCCTGTCATCCCCCTACCACCCGGGAAAAAAAGAGATTGCCCCCTCCTTCCACTAGCCCACCCTCCCACCCAAAGAACAACTTCTTCTGCGCAGCTTGTTTTCTAGGCAGCAGCGCTATTGTGATGTCATCGGGGGGCATTGTGACAAGCCGCCAGTGTTCCGTCTCTTCATGTTGTGCACAGTTCAAACGGAAAATACATCAACAGGCAGACTACAGAAAAGCTTACTATCAAAGGTTAGAGGGGGGCTTTCTCAGAGGGCTTTTTACAGTTTTTCTATTCCCAATTAGCCGTTTAAGTGTACTTATTGAAAGTAGTAATTCTTTCATAGGCCGCCCTTTCTTAGTATTTGACGTTCCTTATATTGCGGTATGAGGCTTCGCAGTAGGTTGCAAACATTCATCACCCATGACTGTCCCCAATTGAGCTCAGAAGCTCAATGTCTATCATGACCTCTCTTTTAGAATGTCCAAGAGCAAGCAAACTATTCCTCCAGGAGAGGGCGCCAACAGACTACTAAAGAGATCATCATTACTCAAAGAAAACCCCAAAAACCAATGCATGATAGGAATAAACAGGTAACTTTCTTTGGAGTGGAAGCGGAGAGATCGCACCAGATGCCAATTCTAGATGTTATCACACCTGTGGTCACTGCAGCAGCAGGTGAATCCACTTTGTCCAAAAGGGATCTATTCCATTCAATTGCAAATGATCTAGATAAGACAGAGAACTGCAGCACGGGGACATAGCCGAGTTGGTCAGGTTGAGTGGTGATGAGTTTGCTATTTGGATGAATAAAGAAAGTCAAAAGTGTGAAAGATAAAAAACAAAAGGAGGAAGTGTGAAAAGTGAATGGGCCAAATTGAGGTGCATATGAAGACGTATGCTTTCTTCCAATTCATTAAATCGGGCTAATATGAATCAGGTGAATTGAGTTCTGCTTTTGGAAACTGGGTTAAGAAGGGGTGCACCGTTCCTGGAGGTACTGCAATACCAGGTCAATGCGTGGAGTGGACAGAGCAAGCTCTTTTTCCATCTCCCTGTTCTAAAAATCCATTTAATATATGGTCCCCAGATAGGGGACGTATCAGATATTAAACTGATAAGAACAGATACTACACTTGATCTTAGCCAAAAGGCCGAGAAGCGATAACCAGAATTGGTTTGGGCCTCGAGTGGCACCCTGGCCTATGCCGGACACATCTTAGGGAGAGAGAGCGAGAGGGAGACAAACCCACGCCTACACAAGACATTTTGTCACCCAAGCCAACCCTTGAAAAGGCTGCTTTGCAGAGCCAAAACAAGAAGAATGGTGCGTTTTGCAGCCGCCGCCCACTGCAATGAATCTGAATAACTCCTCCTTTAGGGCGCAAGCAACTCCCCTCCCCCTTGCAGTCTTTCCAATTCACGATACAAAAAGACGGACAGGACAGGTTGCCTGACTTTCCGTCACTGCCACCCTTTGCCATCCTTACCCGTAGAAAGCCCTTTCATCATCCCCAAACCCTAATCTTTTCCCTTTCCTTCCCAGCCCCCAAACCCTGCCCTCTGTACCTTTCTCACCACCCGCTTCCCTTCTCCTGTCATCCCCCTACCACCCGGGAAAAAAAGAGATTGCCCCCTCCTTCCACTAGCCCACCCTCCCACCCAAAGAACAACTTCTTCTGCGCAGCTTGTTTTCTAGGCAGCAGCGCTATTGTGATGTCATCGGGGGGCATTGTGACAAGCCGCCAGTGTTCCGTCTCTTCATGTTGTGCACAGTTCAAACGGAAAATACATCAACAGGCAGACTACAGAAAAGCTTACTATCAAAGGTTAGAGGGGGGCTTTCTCAGAGGGCTTTTTACAGTTTTTCTATTCCCAATTAGCCGTTTAAGTGTACTTATTGAAAGTAGTAATTCTTTCATAGGCCGCCCTTTCTTAGTATTTGACGTTCCTTATATTGCGGTATGAGGCTTCGCAGTAGGTTGCAAACATTCATCACCCATGACTGTCCCCAATTGAGCTCAGAAGCTCAATGTCTATCATGACCTCTCTTTTAGAATGTCCAAGAGCAAGCAAACTATTCCTCCAGGAGAGGGCGCCAACAGACTACTAAAGAGATCATCATTACTCAAAGAAAACCCCAAAAACCAATGCATGATAGGAATAAACAGGTAACTTTCTTTGGAGTGGAAGCGGAGAGATCGCACCAGATGCCAATTCTAGATGTTATCACACCTGTGGTCACTGCAGCAGCAGGTGAATCCACTTTGTCCAAAAGGGATCTATTCCATTCAATTGCAAATGATCTAGATAAGACAGAGAACTGCAGCACGGGGACATAGCCGAGTTGGTCAGGTTGAGTGGTGATGAGTTTGCTATTTGGATGAATAAAGAAAGTCAAAAGTGTGAAAGATAAAAAACAAAAGGAGGAAGTGTGAAAAGTGAATGGGCCAAATTGAGGTGCATATGAAGACGTATGCTTTCTTCCAATTCATTAAATCGGGCTAATATGAATCAGGTGAATTGAGTTCTGCTTTTGGAAACTGGGTTAAGAAGGGGTGCACCGTTCCTGGAGGTACTGCAATACCAGGTCAATGCGTGGAGTGGACAGAGCAAGCTCTTTTTCCATCTCCCTGTTCTAAAAATCCATTTAATATATGGTCCCCAGATAGGGGACGTATCAGATATTAAACTGATAAGAACAGATACTACACTTGATCTTAGCCAAAAGGCCGAGAAGCGATAACCAGAATTGGTTTGGGCCTCGAGTGGCACCCTGGCCTATGCCGGACACATCTTAGGGAGAGAGAGCGAGAGGGAGACAAACCCACGCCTACACAAGACATTTTGTCACCCAAGCCAACCCTTGAAAAGGCTGCTTTGCAGAGCCAAAACAAGAAGAATGGTGCGTTTTGCAGCCGCCGCCCACTGCAATGAATCTGAATAACTCCTCCTTTAGGGCGCAAGCAACTCCCCTCCCCCTTGCAGTCTTTCCAATTCACGATACAAAAAGACGGACAGGACAGGTTGCCTGACTTTCCGTCACTGCCACCCTTTGCCATCCTTACCCGTAGAAAGCCCTTTCATCATCCCCAAACCCTAATCTTTTCCCTTTCCTTCCCAGCCCCCAAACCCTGCCCTCTGTACCTTTCTCACCACCCGCTTCCCTTCTCCTGTCATCCCCCTACCACCCGGGAAAAAAAGAGATTGCCCCCTCCTTCCACTAGCCCACCCTCCCACCCAAAGAACAACTTCTTCTGCGCAGCTTGTTTTCTAGGCAGCAGCGCTATTGTGATGTCATCGGGGGGCATTGTGACAAGCCGCCAGTGTTCCGTCTCTTCATGTTGTGCACAGTTCAAACGGAAAATACATCAACAGGCAGACTACAGAAAAGCTTACTATCAAAGGTTAGAGGGGGGCTTTCTCAGAGGGCTTTTTACAGTTTTTCTATTCCCAATTAGCCGTTTAAGTGTACTTATTGAAAGTAGTAATTCTTTCATAGGCCGCCCTTTCTTAGTATTTGACGTTCCTTATATTGCGGTATGAGGCTTCGCAGTAGGTTGCAAACATTCATCACCCATGACTGTCCCCAATTGAGCTCAGAAGCTCAATGTCTATCATGACCTCTCTTTTAGAATGTCCAAGAGCAAGCAAACTATTCCTCCAGGAGAGGGCGCCAACAGACTACTAAAGAGATCATCATTACTCAAAGAAAACCCCAAAAACCAATGCATGATAGGAATAAACAGGTAACTTTCTTTGGAGTGGAAGCGGAGAGATCGCACCAGATGCCAATTCTAGATGTTATCACACCTGTGGTCACTGCAGCAGCAGGTGAATCCACTTTGTCCAAAAGGGATCTATTCCATTCAATTGCAAATGATCTAGATAAGACAGAGAACTGCAGCACGGGGACATAGCCGAGTTGGTCAGGTTGAGTGGTGATGAGTTTGCTATTTGGATGAATAAAGAAAGTCAAAAGTGTGAAAGATAAAAAACAAAAGGAGGAAGTGTGAAAAGTGAATGGGCCAAATTGAGGTGCATATGAAGACGTATGCTTTCTTCCAATTCATTAAATCGGGCTAATATGAATCAGGTGAATTGAGTTCTGCTTTTGGAAACTGGGTTAAGAAGGGGTGCACCGTTCCTGGAGGTACTGCAATACCAGGTCAATGCGTGGAGTGGACAGAGCAAGCTCTTTTTCCATCTCCCTGTTCTAAAAATCCATTTAATATATGGTCCCCAGATAGGGGACGTATCAGATATTAAACTGATAAGAACAGATACTACACTTGATCTTAGCCAAAAGGCCGAGAAGCGATAACCAGAATTGGTTTGGGCCTCGAGTGGCACCCTGGCCTATGCCGGACACATCTTAGGGAGAGAGAGCGAGAGGGAGACAAACCCACGCCTACACAAGACATTTTGTCACCCAAGCCAACCCTTGAAAAGGCTGCTTTGCAGAGCCAAAACAAGAAGAATGGTGCGTTTTGCAGCCGCCGCCCACTGCAATGAATCTGAATAACTCCTCCTTTAGGGCGCAAGCAACTCCCCTCCCCCTTGCAGTCTTTCCAATTCACGATACAAAAAGACGGACAGGACAGGTTGCCTGACTTTCCGTCACTGCCACCCTTTGCCATCCTTACCCGTAGAAAGCCCTTTCATCATCCCCAAACCCTAATCTTTTCCCTTTCCTTCCCAGCCCCCAAACCCTGCCCTCTGTACCTTTCTCACCACCCGCTTCCCTTCTCCTGTCATCCCCCTACCACCCGGGAAAAAAAGAGATTGCCCCCTCCTTCCACTAGCCCACCCTCCCACCCAAAGAACAACTTCTTCTGCGCAGCTTGTTTTCTAGGCAGCAGCGCTATTGTGATGTCATCGGGGGGCATTGTGACAAGCCGCCAGTGTTCCGTCTCTTCATGTTGTGCACAGTTCAAACGGAAAATACATCAACAGGCAGACTACAGAAAAGCTTACTATCAAAGGTTAGAGGGGGGCTTTCTCAGAGGGCTTTTTACAGTTTTTCTATTCCCAATTAGCCGTTTAAGTGTACTTATTGAAAGTAGTAATTCTTTCATAGGCCGCCCTTTCTTAGTATTTGACGTTCCTTATATTGCGGTATGAGGCTTCGCAGTAGGTTGCAAACATTCATCACCCATGACTGTCCCCAATTGAGCTCAGAAGCTCAATGTCTATCATGACCTCTCTTTTAGAATGTCCAAGAGCAAGCAAACTATTCCTCCAGGAGAGGGCGCCAACAGACTACTAAAGAGATCATCATTACTCAAAGAAAACCCCAAAAACCAATGCATGATAGGAATAAACAGGTAACTTTCTTTGGAGTGGAAGCGGAGAGATCGCACCAGATGCCAATTCTAGATGTTATCACACCTGTGGTCACTGCAGCAGCAGGTGAATCCACTTTGTCCAAAAGGGATCTATTCCATTCAATTGCAAATGATCTAGATAAGACAGAGAACTGCAGCACGGGGACATAGCCGAGTTGGTCAGGTTGAGTGGTGATGAGTTTGCTATTTGGATGAATAAAGAAAGTCAAAAGTGTGAAAGATAAAAAACAAAAGGAGGAAGTGTGAAAAGTGAATGGGCCAAATTGAGGTGCATATGAAGACGTATGCTTTCTTCCAATTCATTAAATCGGGCTAATATGAATCAGGTGAATTGAGTTCTGCTTTTGGAAACTGGGTTAAGAAGGGGTGCACCGTTCCTGGAGGTACTGCAATACCAGGTCAATGCGTGGAGTGGACAGAGCAAGCTCTTTTTCCATCTCCCTGTTCTAAAAATCCATTTAATATATGGTCCCCAGATAGGGGACGTATCAGATATTAAACTGATAAGAACAGATACTACACTTGATCTTAGCCAAAAGGCCGAGAAGCGATAACCAGAATTGGTTTGGGCCTCGAGTGGCACCCTGGCCTATGCCGGACACATCTTAGGGAGAGAGAGCGAGAGGGAGACAAACCCACGCCTACACAAGACATTTTGTCACCCAAGCCAACCCTTGAAAAGGCTGCTTTGCAGAGCCAAAACAAGAAGAATGGTGCGTTTTGCAGCCGCCGCCCACTGCAATGAATCTGAATAACTCCTCCTTTAGGGCGCAAGCAACTCCCCTCCCCCTTGCAGTCTTTCCAATTCACGATACAAAAAGACGGACAGGACAGGTTGCCTGACTTTCCGTCACTGCCACCCTTTGCCATCCTTACCCGTAGAAAGCCCTTTCATCATCCCCAAACCCTAATCTTTTCCCTTTCCTTCCCAGCCCCCAAACCCTGCCCTCTGTACCTTTCTCACCACCCGCTTCCCTTCTCCTGTCATCCCCCTACCACCCGGGAAAAAAAGAGATTGCCCCCTCCTTCCACTAGCCCACCCTCCCACCCAAAGAACAACTTCTTCTGCGCAGCTTGTTTTCTAGGCAGCAGCGCTATTGTGATGTCATCGGGGGGCATTGTGACAAGCCGCCAGTGTTCCGTCTCTTCATGTTGTGCACAGTTCAAACGGAAAATACATCAACAGGCAGACTACAGAAAAGCTTACTATCAAAGGTTAGAGGGGGGCTTTCTCAGAGGGCTTTTTACAGTTTTTCTATTCCCAATTAGCCGTTTAAGTGTACTTATTGAAAGTAGTAATTCTTTCATAGGCCGCCCTTTCTTAGTATTTGACGTTCCTTATATTGCGGTATGAGGCTTCGCAGTAGGTTGCAAACATTCATCACCCATGACTGTCCCCAATTGAGCTCAGAAGCTCAATGTCTATCATGACCTCTCTTTTAGAATGTCCAAGAGCAAGCAAACTATTCCTCCAGGAGAGGGCGCCAACAGACTACTAAAGAGATCATCATTACTCAAAGAAAACCCCAAAAACCAATGCATGATAGGAATAAACAGGTAACTTTCTTTGGAGTGGAAGCGGAGAGATCGCACCAGATGCCAATTCTAGATGTTATCACACCTGTGGTCACTGCAGCAGCAGGTGAATCCACTTTGTCCAAAAGGGATCTATTCCATTCAATTGCAAATGATCTAGATAAGACAGAGAACTGCAGCACGGGGACATAGCCGAGTTGGTCAGGTTGAGTGGTGATGAGTTTGCTATTTGGATGAATAAAGAAAGTCAAAAGTGTGAAAGATAAAAAACAAAAGGAGGAAGTGTGAAAAGTGAATGGGCCAAATTGAGGTGCATATGAAGACGTATGCTTTCTTCCAATTCATTAAATCGGGCTAATATGAATCAGGTGAATTGAGTTCTGCTTTTGGAAACTGGGTTAAGAAGGGGTGCACCGTTCCTGGAGGTACTGCAATACCAGGTCAATGCGTGGAGTGGACAGAGCAAGCTCTTTTTCCATCTCCCTGTTCTAAAAATCCATTTAATATATGGTCCCCAGATAGGGGACGTATCAGATATTAAACTGATAAGAACAGATACTACACTTGATCTTAGCCAAAAGGCCGAGAAGCGATAACCAGAATTGGTTTGGGCCTCGAGTGGCACCCTGGCCTATGCCGGACACATCTTAGGGAGAGAGAGCGAGAGGGAGACAAACCCACGCCTACACAAGACATTTTGTCACCCAAGCCAACCCTTGAAAAGGCTGCTTTGCAGAGCCAAAACAAGAAGAATGGTGCGTTTTGCAGCCGCCGCCCACTGCAATGAATCTGAATAACTCCTCCTTTAGGGCGCAAGCAACTCCCCTCCCCCTTGCAGTCTTTCCAATTCACGATACAAAAAGACGGACAGGACAGGTTGCCTGACTTTCCGTCACTGCCACCCTTTGCCATCCTTACCCGTAGAAAGCCCTTTCATCATCCCCAAACCCTAATCTTTTCCCTTTCCTTCCCAGCCCCCAAACCCTGCCCTCTGTACCTTTCTCACCACCCGCTTCCCTTCTCCTGTCATCCCCCTACCACCCGGGAAAAAAAGAGATTGCCCCCTCCTTCCACTAGCCCACCCTCCCACCCAAAGAACAACTTCTTCTGCGCAGCTTGTTTTCTAGGCAGCAGCGCTATTGTGATGTCATCGGGGGGCATTGTGACAAGCCGCCAGTGTTCCGTCTCTTCATGTTGTGCACAGTTCAAACGGAAAATACATCAACAGGCAGACTACAGAAAAGCTTACTATCAAAGGTTAGAGGGGGGCTTTCTCAGAGGGCTTTTTACAGTTTTTCTATTCCCAATTAGCCGTTTAAGTGTACTTATTGAAAGTAGTAATTCTTTCATAGGCCGCCCTTTCTTAGTATTTGACGTTCCTTATATTGCGGTATGAGGCTTCGCAGTAGGTTGCAAACATTCATCACCCATGACTGTCCCCAATTGAGCTCAGAAGCTCAATGTCTATCATGACCTCTCTTTTAGAATGTCCAAGAGCAAGCAAACTATTCCTCCAGGAGAGGGCGCCAACAGACTACTAAAGAGATCATCATTACTCAAAGAAAACCCCAAAAACCAATGCATGATAGGAATAAACAGGTAACTTTCTTTGGAGTGGAAGCGGAGAGATCGCACCAGATGCCAATTCTAGATGTTATCACACCTGTGGTCACTGCAGCAGCAGGTGAATCCACTTTGTCCAAAAGGGATCTATTCCATTCAATTGCAAATGATCTAGATAAGACAGAGAACTGCAGCACGGGGACATAGCCGAGTTGGTCAGGTTGAGTGGTGATGAGTTTGCTATTTGGATGAATAAAGAAAGTCAAAAGTGTGAAAGATAAAAAACAAAAGGAGGAAGTGTGAAAAGTGAATGGGCCAAATTGAGGTGCATATGAAGACGTATGCTTTCTTCCAATTCATTAAATCGGGCTAATATGAATCAGGTGAATTGAGTTCTGCTTTTGGAAACTGGGTTAAGAAGGGGTGCACCGTTCCTGGAGGTACTGCAATACCAGGTCAATGCGTGGAGTGGACAGAGCAAGCTCTTTTTCCATCTCCCTGTTCTAAAAATCCATTTAATATATGGTCCCCAGATAGGGGACGTATCAGATATTAAACTGATAAGAACAGATACTACACTTGATCTTAGCCAAAAGGCCGAGAAGCGATAACCAGAATTGGTTTGGGCCTCGAGTGGCACCCTGGCCTATGCCGGACACATCTTAGGGAGAGAGAGCGAGAGGGAGACAAACCCACGCCTACACAAGACATTTTGTCACCCAAGCCAACCCTTGAAAAGGCTGCTTTGCAGAGCCAAAACAAGAAGAATGGTGCGTTTTGCAGCCGCCGCCCACTGCAATGAATCTGAATAACTCCTCCTTTAGGGCGCAAGCAACTCCCCTCCCCCTTGCAGTCTTTCCAATTCACGATACAAAAAGACGGACAGGACAGGTTGCCTGACTTTCCGTCACTGCCACCCTTTGCCATCCTTACCCGTAGAAAGCCCTTTCATCATCCCCAAACCCTAATCTTTTCCCTTTCCTTCCCAGCCCCCAAACCCTGCCCTCTGTACCTTTCTCACCACCCGCTTCCCTTCTCCTGTCATCCCCCTACCACCCGGGAAAAAAAGAGATTGCCCCCTCCTTCCACTAGCCCACCCTCCCACCCAAAGAACAACTTCTTCTGCGCAGCTTGTTTTCTAGGCAGCAGCGCTATTGTGATGTCATCGGGGGGCATTGTGACAAGCCGCCAGTGTTCCGTCTCTTCATGTTGTGCACAGTTCAAACGGAAAATACATCAACAGGCAGACTACAGAAAAGCTTACTATCAAAGGTTAGAGGGGGGCTTTCTCAGAGGGCTTTTTACAGTTTTTCTATTCCCAATTAGCCGTTTAAGTGTACTTATTGAAAGTAGTAATTCTTTCATAGGCCGCCCTTTCTTAGTATTTGACGTTCCTTATATTGCGGTATGAGGCTTCGCAGTAGGTTGCAAACATTCATCACCCATGACTGTCCCCAATTGAGCTCAGAAGCTCAATGTCTATCATGACCTCTCTTTTAGAATGTCCAAGAGCAAGCAAACTATTCCTCCAGGAGAGGGCGCCAACAGACTACTAAAGAGATCATCATTACTCAAAGAAAACCCCAAAAACCAATGCATGATAGGAATAAACAGGTAACTTTCTTTGGAGTGGAAGCGGAGAGATCGCACCAGATGCCAATTCTAGATGTTATCACACCTGTGGTCACTGCAGCAGCAGGTGAATCCACTTTGTCCAAAAGGGATCTATTCCATTCAATTGCAAATGATCTAGATAAGACAGAGAACTGCAGCACGGGGACATAGCCGAGTTGGTCAGGTTGAGTGGTGATGAGTTTGCTATTTGGATGAATAAAGAAAGTCAAAAGTGTGAAAGATAAAAAACAAAAGGAGGAAGTGTGAAAAGTGAATGGGCCAAATTGAGGTGCATATGAAGACGTATGCTTTCTTCCAATTCATTAAATCGGGCTAATATGAATCAGGTGAATTGAGTTCTGCTTTTGGAAACTGGGTTAAGAAGGGGTGCACCGTTCCTGGAGGTACTGCAATACCAGGTCAATGCGTGGAGTGGACAGAGCAAGCTCTTTTTCCATCTCCCTGTTCTAAAAATCCATTTAATATATGGTCCCCAGATAGGGGACGTATCAGATATTAAACTGATAAGAACAGATACTACACTTGATCTTAGCCAAAAGGCCGAGAAGCGATAACCAGAATTGGTTTGGGCCTCGAGTGGCACCCTGGCCTATGCCGGACACATCTTAGGGAGAGAGAGCGAGAGGGAGACAAACCCACGCCTACACAAGACATTTTGTCACCCAAGCCAACCCTTGAAAAGGCTGCTTTGCAGAGCCAAAACAAGAAGAATGGTGCGTTTTGCAGCCGCCGCCCACTGCAATGAATCTGAATAACTCCTCCTTTAGGGCGCAAGCAACTCCCCTCCCCCTTGCAGTCTTTCCAATTCACGATACAAAAAGACGGACAGGACAGGTTGCCTGACTTTCCGTCACTGCCACCCTTTGCCATCCTTACCCGTAGAAAGCCCTTTCATCATCCCCAAACCCTAATCTTTTCCCTTTCCTTCCCAGCCCCCAAACCCTGCCCTCTGTACCTTTCTCACCACCCGCTTCCCTTCTCCTGTCATCCCCCTACCACCCGGGAAAAAAAGAGATTGCCCCCTCCTTCCACTAGCCCACCCTCCCACCCAAAGAACAACTTCTTCTGCGCAGCTTGTTTTCTAGGCAGCAGCGCTATTGTGATGTCATCGGGGGGCATTGTGACAAGCCGCCAGTGTTCCGTCTCTTCATGTTGTGCACAGTTCAAACGGAAAATACATCAACAGGCAGACTACAGAAAAGCTTACTATCAAAGGTTAGAGGGGGGCTTTCTCAGAGGGCTTTTTACAGTTTTTCTATTCCCAATTAGCCGTTTAAGTGTACTTATTGAAAGTAGTAATTCTTTCATAGGCCGCCCTTTCTTAGTATTTGACGTTCCTTATATTGCGGTATGAGGCTTCGCAGTAGGTTGCAAACATTCATCACCCATGACTGTCCCCAATTGAGCTCAGAAGCTCAATGTCTATCATGACCTCTCTTTTAGAATGTCCAAGAGCAAGCAAACTATTCCTCCAGGAGAGGGCGCCAACAGACTACTAAAGAGATCATCATTACTCAAAGAAAACCCCAAAAACCAATGCATGATAGGAATAAACAGGTAACTTTCTTTGGAGTGGAAGCGGAGAGATCGCACCAGATGCCAATTCTAGATGTTATCACACCTGTGGTCACTGCAGCAGCAGGTGAATCCACTTTGTCCAAAAGGGATCTATTCCATTCAATTGCAAATGATCTAGATAAGACAGAGAACTGCAGCACGGGGACATAGCCGAGTTGGTCAGGTTGAGTGGTGATGAGTTTGCTATTTGGATGAATAAAGAAAGTCAAAAGTGTGAAAGATAAAAAACAAAAGGAGGAAGTGTGAAAAGTGAATGGGCCAAATTGAGGTGCATATGAAGACGTATGCTTTCTTCCAATTCATTAAATCGGGCTAATATGAATCAGGTGAATTGAGTTCTGCTTTTGGAAACTGGGTTAAGAAGGGGTGCACCGTTCCTGGAGGTACTGCAATACCAGGTCAATGCGTGGAGTGGACAGAGCAAGCTCTTTTTCCATCTCCCTGTTCTAAAAATCCATTTAATATATGGTCCCCAGATAGGGGACGTATCAGATATTAAACTGATAAGAACAGATACTACACTTGATCTTAGCCAAAAGGCCGAGAAGCGATAACCAGAATTGGTTTGGGCCTCGAGTGGCACCCTGGCCTATGCCGGACACATCTTAGGGAGAGAGAGCGAGAGGGAGACAAACCCACGCCTACACAAGACATTTTGTCACCCAAGCCAACCCTTGAAAAGGCTGCTTTGCAGAGCCAAAACAAGAAGAATGGTGCGTTTTGCAGCCGCCGCCCACTGCAATGAATCTGAATAACTCCTCCTTTAGGGCGCAAGCAACTCCCCTCCCCCTTGCAGTCTTTCCAATTCACGATACAAAAAGACGGACAGGACAGGTTGCCTGACTTTCCGTCACTGCCACCCTTTGCCATCCTTACCCGTAGAAAGCCCTTTCATCATCCCCAAACCCTAATCTTTTCCCTTTCCTTCCCAGCCCCCAAACCCTGCCCTCTGTACCTTTCTCACCACCCGCTTCCCTTCTCCTGTCATCCCCCTACCACCCGGGAAAAAAAGAGATTGCCCCCTCCTTCCACTAGCCCACCCTCCCACCCAAAGAACAACTTCTTCTGCGCAGCTTGTTTTCTAGGCAGCAGCGCTATTGTGATGTCATCGGGGGGCATTGTGACAAGCCGCCAGTGTTCCGTCTCTTCATGTTGTGCACAGTTCAAACGGAAAATACATCAACAGGCAGACTACAGAAAAGCTTACTATCAAAGGTTAGAGGGGGGCTTTCTCAGAGGGCTTTTTACAGTTTTTCTATTCCCAATTAGCCGTTTAAGTGTACTTATTGAAAGTAGTAATTCTTTCATAGGCCGCCCTTTCTTAGTATTTGACGTTCCTTATATTGCGGTATGAGGCTTCGCAGTAGGTTGCAAACATTCATCACCCATGACTGTCCCCAATTGAGCTCAGAAGCTCAATGTCTATCATGACCTCTCTTTTAGAATGTCCAAGAGCAAGCAAACTATTCCTCCAGGAGAGGGCGCCAACAGACTACTAAAGAGATCATCATTACTCAAAGAAAACCCCAAAAACCAATGCATGATAGGAATAAACAGGTAACTTTCTTTGGAGTGGAAGCGGAGAGATCGCACCAGATGCCAATTCTAGATGTTATCACACCTGTGGTCACTGCAGCAGCAGGTGAATCCACTTTGTCCAAAAGGGATCTATTCCATTCAATTGCAAATGATCTAGATAAGACAGAGAACTGCAGCACGGGGACATAGCCGAGTTGGTCAGGTTGAGTGGTGATGAGTTTGCTATTTGGATGAATAAAGAAAGTCAAAAGTGTGAAAGATAAAAAACAAAAGGAGGAAGTGTGAAAAGTGAATGGGCCAAATTGAGGTGCATATGAAGACGTATGCTTTCTTCCAATTCATTAAATCGGGCTAATATGAATCAGGTGAATTGAGTTCTGCTTTTGGAAACTGGGTTAAGAAGGGGTGCACCGTTCCTGGAGGTACTGCAATACCAGGTCAATGCGTGGAGTGGACAGAGCAAGCTCTTTTTCCATCTCCCTGTTCTAAAAATCCATTTAATATATGGTCCCCAGATAGGGGACGTATCAGATATTAAACTGATAAGAACAGATACTACACTTGATCTTAGCCAAAAGGCCGAGAAGCGATAACCAGAATTGGTTTGGGCCTCGAGTGGCACCCTGGCCTATGCCGGACACATCTTAGGGAGAGAGAGCGAGAGGGAGACAAACCCACGCCTACACAAGACATTTTGTCACCCAAGCCAACCCTTGAAAAGGCTGCTTTGCAGAGCCAAAACAAGAAGAATGGTGCGTTTTGCAGCCGCCGCCCACTGCAAT
>NW_027443318.1:0-49722 GCF_048569485.1 Anomaloglossus baeobatrachus | reverse complement strand
TCTGTGGAGGAGACATTAAAAAAAATCGTTTCTAAAGATAGAAACTAAATAGATTGTGCTTTTAGATCTAAAATTCTCTAATGGACTCATTGAGTACATTAGTTATAATTAGTGATGAGCGATTTTTGTTACTCGCACGAATAGTACAGTGTTCATGTTATTCGTTTCTCGTTGAGTATTTTGGTCCTTAGCAGGGCAATACTGATATGTGTCTGCCAAAAAGTAAAATATAACTTTTATTAATGACTAACAATAAAAAGCACACTGACAGACAAACAAATAAGCTGTAATGAAACATGCAGTGTCACAAAGTGAATTCTCATAGGAGAAATAACCGGGGGGGGGGGGGGGGGAACCAATTACAGTTATTAATCAATAAACTGTTATTATGCGGTCATAAACCTCCCAAAAGAATTCAGGGGGAGATATAGCTTAATTCAAAGCACACATAGCAGAGAAAAACACGTTCATGAGTGTAGCCTAAGGGTATGTGCGCACTAGGCGTTTTTTTCACGCTGCGTTTTTTTGTGCGCTTTTGTCTCAAAAAACGCACCCGCAGCTAAAAAAACGCGACAAAAACGCATGCGTTTTTACCGCGATGTGGTGCGATTTTTGCTGCGTTTTTGCTCACTGCGTTTTTAATCAGTGCACAATGCCATTAAAGATGGTTGATGAAAAGAAAAAAAAAAAGGTCTGATGTCATTTCCTTCTTCAAAATGTTCATTGTATGGAGGAGAGCAGACAGCTGCAGAACTAGTGTATGCAGGAGAGCAGACAGCAGCTGCAGAACTACAAGGCTCAGCATCCTCCATCCAGGACTGTATGCAGGAGTTTTTTGCCCAAAAAGAAAAAAAAAATGACATGGGTTTCGCTATATTTTTGTATGCTAGCCAGGTACAGCAGGCAGGTACAGGCTGCCCCCAATCCCCAGCTGCCTATTTGTACCCGGCTGGGAATCAAAAATATAGGGAAGCCCTTTTTTTTTTTTTATTTCATGAATTTCAAGAAATAATTTAAAAAAAATGACATAGGCTTCGCCCAATTTTTGAGTCCAGCCAGGTACAACTAGGCAGCTGGGGATTGGAATCCGCAGTGCAGAGTGCCCAAGCTTTCTGGGCACCCCCGCTGCGAATTGCAGTCCGCAGCCGCCCCAGAAAATGGCGCTTTCATAGAAGCGACATCTTCTGGCGCTGTATCCAACTCTTCCAGCTACCCTGGTGACTGTGGCTCGCTGGGTAATAATGGAGTTAGGGCTAGCTGTATATTATCAGCTGGCCCTAAGCCCGAAATTCATGGTGTCACGCCAATATTAGACATGGCCACCATGAATTTCTAGTAAAGATAAAAAATAAACAAAACACAACACAGAAAAATATTTTTATTAGAAATAAAACACAACACAATTAGTGACTCCATCTTTATTGAAATAAAGACCCCCCCCCCCTCCGCAGTAATCCTGGGTCAAGGGTCCCTCGCCGTCCAATCCGGATCCAATATCATCTGATCGGTTTGCTGGAAGGCAAAGCGATCAGATGATGTGTCAGGTTAAAGGACGTGAATCACATCACACATCAGCTGATTGTATAAAAGCCAATTATACAATCAGCTGAAGTATAAAAAAAAATAAAAAATAAATAAATACTCACGTCTGTGCTGATTACCGGCAGCTCCTGGAGCTATCGGATGAGAGTCTGATCCTGTCCCATCGCTGCAGGAGCTGCCGGTAATCAGCTGATGAAGTCTCCTGACGGCAGGATCAGCTGATAGCCGGCCGGGCGCGAAAAAGCCGGCGACACCGCGAGAATTACGATCAGCTGATGCGTCAGGTGACTGCATCAAGTGATCCACCGCCAGGTCCTGCAAGCTTCGTACGTGCCCCGGGGAGACTGCACACAGCCAAAGCGGCGGTACCGGGACAGGAGCTGGGAGCGGGCATGGCACCGGGACCCTGCAGACAGGTGAGTATATATGACATTTTTTTTTTCTACTGTTCACTTTTGTTTTCGCCGCTGCCTCCACCTCCCGCCCAGACATGGCGCCGCACGGAGCTGACATGGCACCGGGCGGGTTGTGGATGCAGCGGTGATGGTACCGGGAGGATTCATGCTTCTGTGTTTACCAACAGAAGGAATCCTCTTCCTCTACACGTCACTTTACTGCCCACCCCTTGCGTTTATAGCTGCGTTTTAGTCATAGAAACGCAGCTATATGCGTTTTTCATTGCGTTGTTGAACATCTCATTGAACTCAATGGGTGAAAAACGCAGTGAAAAACGCAGAAATAATTGACATGCTGCATTTTTGTGGTCACCACAAAAACGCAGCTACAAAAAAACGCTGTGTGCGGACAGCATTTCTGAAAACCCATAGACATTGCTGGGGAAGCAATGTCACTGCGTTTTCAGCACAAAAACGCGGTAAAAATCGCCGCTAAAAACGCAGCAAAAACGCCTAGTGCGCACAAGGCCTAAACAACCCATCCCGCTCAAAGCCTGAATAAAGGCAGTCTGTAGGCAGGAACAATGTATGAGTGAGAACATGTCCCTATAAAAATGATAAGGCCAAATGAAGAGCTATACACATAGAATGTATCCTATGGTTAATAAAATACACCGCCCGGATGTTTCTGTATTTGCCCAGCATTATTCATGAGTAAGATCTAACTGCTCTACTGGCTACTGTCTCTCCCCTGATGAGTGTAACAAATTGTGTCGGGAGGTCCAGGAGCTTTGATGACTGAAGTCAAAGGGTTGCCACCAAGGAGAGTATGGTGTGGTAATAATATTTGAACTCCCCCTCTACTTTATGGTGACCTTTTTCTCTTACTGCTTATTGTGCATATCATCCCTATGGTTGTTATTGTCCTCTCTGTTGGGAGTTTCTATGGGATTTGGTTGTGATAAAGATACGACTGTTACCCCCCTCCTATATCCTAGATGGACATCTTAAATATTTAATTAGATTTTTTTCCCTTTGGTTTTTTCTCTTTGGGACACTGCCTGTTTCATTACAGCTTATTTGTTTGTCTGTCAGTGTGCTTATTATTCATTAATAAAAGTTATATTTTACTTTGTTTTTGGCACCCACATATTAGTATTGCCCTGCTATTTGTATCATACATTTTGGGTAATCTTAGACCATATTGATTATTTTTGTATTTTTCTCCTTGCCTCGTGATTTTCGAGTCTCCTCCCCGCATATTTGTTGACTGATTTTCAGCCTCTATTCATGCGATGTTTGCTTCCCAATCACAGTAATACCACAGCCATCTTTGCTACTGGTGTGACGCCCTGGCAAAACCAGGTAGTCACAGGGTTAATCCTCCTTGGTAACCTGATCCCACTGGTATAGCAAGGCAACCGCACCCTTCCCCCCAGTGTACTGATAAGAACAGAAGGGGAGGAGTTTTAGGGAGTGAGATGTAGTAGGGAGAGGAGAGCAGTCGGGAGTTGTAGCTCTCGGGATGCTGCTAAAAGAGAGGTGAAGACCCCGATAGTAAAGTGTGCTCCAGGAGTGCCGGGACAGGCTGTGCGTGAGGAAGGGACCTGAGGTGATCGGGACAGGGTAGTGGCCCGCCGATACCGAGAGAGGGCCCGGATCACCGCCGGGGAGTGGGCTCCCCGTTCCCGGCCGAGGAGGAGAACAGAGAAGGAGAGGGAGGACCTTGCTGTACTGCAGGTGGGATCCGAATAACACCCGCCGAGGACCTACGTTCACCGGCAGTTCCTGGATAAATACAAACTCTGTGTGTGTTATTCTCAAGGTGACAGTGAGTACCGCCCACCATCCCCCAGTCCAACCTGCGCCATCACTCCCGGCACTATCTCACCAGGCCTCGGGGCACCCATCCCCACCCTCGTGGGCGAGGAGCGCTGCTCGAGCCCCGGGTCCGGCTCCTCTCGAGCCACCAAAGAGAAGGTACCGGACCCGAGCGTGATCCCCCCGAGCAGCCCCCGGGACGGAGGACTGGCCCCCGCCCGCGACTCTGGCATTATGGGAGGCGCAGTGGAAAAAATGACTTGTAGTCATTAAAGCAGTAGAATTATGCTTAGCGAGTTTATCCATTGCTGTCACACTACTTCTGGTCCGATCATTAAAGTTCATGAATATGCACTGTTTCCCCCGCCCACTCTCTGTAACAGTGTTGGTGATTTGTTGCAGTCCTGCTACCCCCACCCACTCTCTGTGCCAGCGTCTGTGATTGGTTGCCATCACACTATCTGTCTGGGTCCCTAACGTGGACTAAAAATAAGTAAATAATTGTAAAAAAATGATGTATGGTTCCTCATATTTTCATACACGGCACAAATAAAGCAGATGGCTACATGCTGCAGCACCCAGCTGTGTGCGTTATCTTGGCAGTATATGATAATATGAGGAACACCATGCGTTTTTGAATTATTTAAATAAATAAATTGAAAAAATCGTTGTGACATTTCCCCCAATTTTGATACCCAGCCAAGATAATATAGTTGTATATTATGTAATATATGTAAATATTGATTTCTTTATTTCTCACTTCACAGCGACTATACATGATAAAGGCCGTTGGGCCGAAACGTCCACCATCTTTTGTCGCCATCAAATAAATAATCACTTTTTTGCAAAGAAAAAAACTTTTTGTCTTCATTTTATCAACAAGAGAGTGCAGTGTCTATTATATAATATGTTCTGGGACTATTGACCCCACACTAGCACCTCTAATGAAACCATACTCTAGCTGAGTGCACACCAATACCCTATAACTCTGACAGCCAAGATAAAGTGGCTAGTATTCTCAGGCAGGGGAGTTCCATGGTTATTGGGCCCCCTCAGGATAAAAATAGCAGCCCGCAACCGCCCAAGAATTGGTGTGTCCATTAGAGTAATTTGTGGGCTATAGTAACATTTTTTGCGAAAAAGTTAGATTCATTTTTTCCTTCCATATTGCTTTTTTTTATTTTCCTGTGAAGCATGTAAAAGGTTATAAACTGGTGGAAACGGGCTTGAGTGGTGAACGAGCTAAAATAGTCTCTTTCTATGAGGCCTGCAGTATCAAATTGGATTCCTGATGAAGCCACAAAACCGGGAATCAGAGACTCCTAATTGCCAGGGTGTGAGGACCATTGGGGATCACTATCTGTCGGCATTCCTCATCGGAAGTCCGGGGGCGTCTAGGTGGGGGTTCATTCTCACTAGAGGAGTTAGAAGAGGAGGTGGAAACACAGAGGAATATTGAATCCTCTCCCTCACTCTGTCAGATGCATGCGTGTGCCTCAGCTGAATACACTGTTTGGGATGAATGGCACTTTTTTTTTCATGGCTTCTTTGTGTGTTTGTAGCGTTTTCACGTGTGTTGTGTAACCAAATTTTATTCAGATGTGTTTATATAGTAAACGAAAAATAAAAGAAGAAAAAAATTAGAAGAAAGGAAGAGAACTGAAAAATATATAAGAACATTAAAGTGTATAATGCTGTAATTGAATGTTAATAAAGACCGTTATTGAACTCCTGCAACTGACCTGCTGTAACAGTATATCTATAGAGCAGTAGGAAAATATCGGTAATAAAATAATGCCTACAATAATTGTCCAGTACATTTCTAAACTAAATTAAAATGTAAAAATGACTAACCATGGTAGGAAAAACGTGTTATAATTGCTCTAGAAACCTACACAAATTATAGGGAAGAAGACAGACTTCAGTAAAAGCAGTTACTGAGCGCCCACAACTTACAAAAAGGGGAGGTTTACGCCATTGTTTTCTCCACATTCGAGAAAACCAGTCCAATGAGTATGAACAGGGTTGCATCAGTTTTTCCTCAGAGTTGGAGAGGAAAAAAATCTCCATGTTTTACATTCTGCCAGACCGCGAAAATCGGTCAGATGTCATCAAAATGCAGTTCTGATTATTGCCACGGACACACAGACTTAGGCCTGTTTCACACGTCAGTGAAAATCACGGATGTTTTTCACTGACATGTAAAAAACGCATATGTCCCTCCATGTTCGGTGTTCGGTGATGCATTCAACGTGGGTTGTCCGTGTGCAATCCGTGATCCGTGCTCCGTCATCCGTGATTGCACATGGAGATATACTCACCTGTCCTGTTGCTGCTGTCCATGGTGCTGAAGTCTCCAGCTCTGTAGCATCTGCCTGCCACTGTCTCTAGTTTCTGCAGCTTCTTCTGGGTCCGTCTCTGGCTGCATAAATGAATATGCATACCATAATGAGACAGCCAGGAAAAAGCTGAAAGCACAGGCTGAACACAGCGTCGCTGGAGAAGGTGAGTTGAAAATGTTTTTTATTTTCAATGTCCATGTTTTTCTGGTACGTGTTTCACAGATCATACCACTGTGTGGTCCGTGGAACATCAGTGATGCCAGAAAAACGGACATGTCTCCTTGCGGCAATCACAGACATGCGTGTACACCGCACGGAGACACGGTCAGTGAGAAATCACTGATGTGTGCGCAGACTAATTGATTATAATGGGTCTGCGTATGCCCATATTTCTGGTACGTATAAACACTAGCACATACGTACCAGAATCACTGATGTCTAAAATAGGCCTTACATTGCCTATTTTGATCCCACACTTGGATCAAAATCTGACATGTCACCGATTTTTTTTTTTTTTTTTTTCCATGCTGACCACTCGTTATGAGGAAAAAAAATCAGACATGTGCATAGCCCCATAGAACATCAAAAATACGAGTGCTGTATGTGAAAGCAGTTCTGTGAAAGTTTTTTTATTGTAGTTGATAAGTTTTACATGCATGTAGTAATGTGTTGTGTTTTTCTTTTTTTTTTAATCTGCAGTGAGGTGTTTCCTTCGGATTCTTCTACATCTGGTATGATTACATCTGTGAC
Organism: Anomaloglossus baeobatrachus; assembly: GCF_048569485.1. Classification (NCBI taxonomy): domain Eukaryota; kingdom Metazoa; phylum Chordata; class Amphibia; order Anura; family Aromobatidae; genus Anomaloglossus; species Anomaloglossus baeobatrachus. The sequence goes on along the minus strand of NW_027443318.1, from coordinate 42,872 downwards.
TTTATATTTTATTCACAATTTGTTTTATAGATTTTGGAAAAGGTACATGTAAAAATGTTCTAACATTAACAATAAAATCATAAAAGAGCATGGATCAGGGATGAGCAATTATTTTTCCAAAGGGCCTATATGAGAGACTAGCATTGCGTTAAATTTGCAGACCACCACAGGTATGGTTTTAGCATATAAAGATCTCTAAATTATGGATAAAAAAAAATATTAAAAAATAATTCTAACGCAAACAGTCCCATTCTCACACCACATAAAAATACCCAATTAAAGGGCCAAAGCTCTCATTGAGCCCAATTGGAGTCCTTGTGTCCAATCTATAAATTCAGTGACTCAAGTTGCGCAAGGGCCTTAAATAGGTTACCACCTCTAACCTCTGATCTATGGCCTTTATAATTAATTTGCTTGAGTCAGATTTATGGTACAATTGGAAATGTTTTGGTAGGGTTTTTAGGTGTTCCATCTCATGTAGAGTCTTTGTTTTCTCAATGTCCCTGATGTGCTCACGGACTCCCACCTGTAAATCCCTTGTGGTCATCCCTATGTAGACTTTCTGGCATGGACACTGGGAGTAATATATCACGCCCTTAGAAGCACAAGTATGTTGGTGATTTTTTTGTAAGTTTGTGTTCCTTCTGATTTTTTTTAAAGGTAACCTGTCACCAGATTTGGACACTACCACTGAGTCCTTTTTTGCAGCATTCCACAATACTGTATATAAGAGCCCAGAGAGTGCTGTATAATGTAAAAAATATTTTTTTAATAACTGGAGGGAGGGGGGGGCGGTCTGGTCTGATGGGTGTCGCTGCTGTCCAAGCCCGGCACTTCCTTTCTCCGGTCCGACGCCTGCTCTCTGCTGCGATCTCTGTCCTTCTTCCAAGCCCAGTTTTGATGACGCGTCTACATCATCCAAAAAAGACGACATTGCGGTCCTGCCCAGGCGCACTTTGATCTGCCCTACTGAGGCAGATCAAAGTACTGTAATACGTAGGTGTGAGGGAAGGTTAATGACTGCTGTTATTATCCCCTTATTGCCCCAATTGCTACTGCACCAGGGCATTCGGAAAGAGTTGGGTAAAGTGTCGGGATTGTCACATCTAATGGATGTGACAGTCCTGGATGGCTGCGGACTTCTTTTTTTAGGCTTGCGGGGGGGCACAATAACCATGGACCGACCCATCCTGAGAATACCAGCTCCAAGCTGTCGGTTAATCATGACTGGGTATCAAAATGGGCGGGGAAAGGACCGCAGAACATTTTTTTTAAAAAATATTTATTTAAATATTTTTTATTTTTAAAAGCGCATGCGGTTCCTTTAATTTTGATACACAGCCAAGATAACGTGCAAAGTTGGGGACTGCAGCCTGCAGCTGTATGCCTTGTCCTTGTTGGGACGACCCTACGCCATTTTTTTAAATTTATTTTTACACCAATCTAGATGTAGACAGCATGTGCATCTAGATTGAAAGCTGTCTTTTAAGGGTGCTTTACATGCTGCGACATCGCTAGCGATCTCGTTAGCGATGTAACACACCAGATCGCACATACGATCTGCTGAGATCGCACATAGGTCATTTTTGTAGCGCCGGTCACATGTGCGATCTCGGCAGATCGTATGTGATCTGGCGTGTTACATCGCTAACGAGATCGCTAGCGATGTCGCAGCGTGTAAAGCACCCTTTACAGTATGAGTCCGTCCATCACTAATCCATAGACAAACAAAAAGTGCATAGTGTTCATATTGTTGTGTAAACAGAAATATGATATGTAAAATTAAACATGACATGCCATAAGGCAAGCAAAATCAAGAAATTCAAAAAACTAAATTATTGAGTAAATGTATTAAATATTAGTTGTATCCTAACTATAATTAAATTGTTGTACAATGTTGTTCTCCACTTTTCTTAGATAATCTTTTTTCTTATTTTCTCATAGGCACTTCATTCAGGGAAAAGACCCAATCAAAGTCAACATCTAAGTCACTGAGCGGGTCGCGTGAAGTACCTCAAAATTTGCAGACCACCTCAGGTATGGTTTTAGCAAATACAGATCTCTAAATTATGGATAAAAAAACTATTAAAAATAATTTTAACACAAACAGTCCCATTCTCACACCACATAAAAATACCCAATTAAAGAAAGCAGCCAAAGCTCTCATTGAGCCCAATAGGAGTCCTTGTGTCCAATCTATAAATAAAGTGACTCAAGTTGCGCAAGGGCCTTAAATAGGTTACCACCTCTAACCTCTGATCTATGGCCTTTATAATTAATTTGCTTGAGTCAGATTCATGGTACAATTGGAAATGTTTTGGTAGGGATTTTAGGTGTTCCGTCTCATGCAGAGTCTTTGTTTTCTCAATGTCCCTGATGTGCTCACGGACTCCCACCTTTAACCCCCTAACCCCTGGATGTTTTTTCTGTGTTTGTTTTTTGATTCCCTTCTTTCAAAAGCTGTAACTTATTTTTCTGCCAATTTTGCCATGTGAGAGCTTGTTTTTTGCGGGACGTATTGATCTTTTAAATAAAACCATGAGTTTTACCATATATTATACTGGAAAACTGCAAAAAATTTCCAAGTACTGAAAAGTTGCAAAAAAGTGCGATTGTACAACTGTTTGTGGGGTACGTTATTCACCATGTTCATTGTATGGTAAAACTGATGTGTGGGTGTGATGCTTCAGGTCAGTACGAGTTCGTAGATACCAAACATGAATAGGTTTACTTTAATCTAAGTGATTAAAATATTTTAAAGTTTGTCCCAAAAAAAGTGGTCCACTTTTTGCGCTATTTTCTGTGATTCGTAGTGTTCTCATTATTCGGAATATGGGCACTTTGATGGCTTATTTCTTGCGCCTCGTGCTGATGTTTTTAACGGTAGCATTTTTGCGCAGATGCTACGATTTTGACCCCCTTTCATTGCATTTTGCTGAAAATTTGCGACAACCAAAAAAACTTGTTTGGCCTTTTGAAGGGTTTTTTTTTGCCGCTACGCCGTTTACCTATCAGATTAATTGATTTTATATTTTGATAAATTGGGGATTTATGAACTCGGCGATTCCAAATAAGTGTATATTTTTTATTTTTTTAACCCTTTGATTTTCAGTGGGGCAAATGGGGAGTGATTTATACTTTTAATTGTTTTTTTTAGGTTTTTAATTTTTTTTTTTATTTTTTAAAACTTATTTTTTAACTTTTTTTTTTTTAATTGACCCCCTAGTGGACTATAAGGATTAGCCGTCTGATCGCTTTTTCATTTCTGCTGGTCAGAAATGTAGAGTTTCTGGCACAGATAATGGGCGTAATAAATCACACCCTTAGAAGCACAAGTATGTTGGTGATTTATTTTGTAAGTTTGTGTTCCTCCGATTTTTTTAATGGGAACCTGTCACCAGATTTAGGGACTATAAGCTGAGGCCAATACCACTGAGTTCTTTTATACAACATTCTTGAATACTGTATATAAGAGCCAAGGCCGCTCTGTATAATGCAAAAAACACTTTTATAATACTCACCTAGGGGGCAGTCTTGTCTGATTGGTGTTTATGCTCTCCAGTGCGGCGCCTTCTCTTTCCCGTCCGAAACCTCCTCTCTGCTGCGATATTCAACCTCCTTCTTCCCAGTCCAGTGTGGATGATGCATCTACATCATCCACACAAGCCGACATTGTGGTCCTGCGCAGGCGCACTTTGATCTGCCCTGCTGAGGGCAGATCAAAGTACTGTAATGCACAGGCGCGAGGAAAGGTTAATGACTGCGGTTATTCACCCCTTATTACCCCAATTGCCACTGCACCAGGGCAATCGGAAACAGTTGAGTAAAATGCCGGCATTGTCACATCTAATGGATGTGACAGTCCTGGGTGGCTGCAGGCTGCTATTTTTAGGCTGGGGGGGGCACAATAACCATGGGCCAACCCATCCTGAGAATACCAGCTCTCAGCTGTCCGCTTATCATGACTGGGTATCAAAATGGGGGGGAGGAAAAACCGCAGACTATTTTTTAAAAATTATTTTTTTAAATATTTTTTATTTTTAAAAGCTGCATGCGGTTCCTTTTATTTTGATACACAGCCAACATAACGTGCAAAATTGGGGGCTGCAGCCTGCAGCTGTAAGCTTTGTCCTGGCTGGGTATCATAATATGGGACGACCCAACTCCAATTTTTTAAATTTATTTGTTTTTACACCAATCTAGATGCAGACAGTGTGTGTGATTGAGAGCAGTCAGTCACGCTGTCAAACATAGATGGGGGCTCTGTCTGACTGCAACCAATCACAGACGTGAAGACGGCTGGTGGGTGGGGGCAGCAGTACATATGGATTAGCGATAATGAGCGACCCCAGAAGCAGTTACAGCCGCGTGGGAGACTCGGTAAGTATAACGCGCCCTCTTTTTCCTTACTTTCTATAATTTTTCTTTCTTTTTTTAATTTCCCAAGTTTCCAGATCATTATCCGGCATTCCCTGAGAATTTCAGGCCCAGGTCCGGCACTCGGGTATTTTTGAAACCGCATGGATCCAGACTTTTATAGTCTGGGTCCGTCCATCAGTAGTCAATAGGCAAACAAAAAGTGCATAGTGCTCATGTTGTTGTGTAAACAGAAATATGATATGCAAAATTAAAAATGACATGCCATAAGGCAAGAAAAATCAAGAAATGCAAAAAACTAAATTATTGAGTAAATGTATTAAAAATTAGTTGTATCCTAACTATAATTAAATTGTTGTACAATGTTTTTCTCCACTTTTCTTAGATAATATATTTTCTTATTTCTTTAACGTTCCTTTGGGAGACCCAGACCTTGGGTGTATAGCTCCTGCCTCCGGAGGACACACAAAGTACTACACCTAAAAGGTGTAGCTCCTCCCTCTGAGCCTATACACCCCCTGGTGAACCAGTCACAACCAGTTTTTCGCTTTGTGTTCAGGAGGCATACATCCACACATGCGTTCTCATATGATTTTTTCCTTTTTTTCCTTTTTTTGGAAGAAGATTGAAGAAATGCGGGTCCGCGTCTGGACTCCCGGCATGTCCCTTCTCACCCCACTGTGTCGGTGGTTTTGTAAGGTTGATTTCCAAGGCTGGAGCCTTACATGCCGTGCTCCTTCACCATCCCTCCTGGGCTCTGGATTGAAGTGTGAGCCAGCACGGTCTCCATGCCTGGCAGGAGACCGGTCTCCGGCCACAGCCCCTTGAGGACCCTGCTGGACCGGAGCACTCACCCCCAGGGACCTGGCCCTGCGTCTCAGCAGCTAAGTACCTTGAGACGTTCATATGTTGGGGGTCCCTGTCATTTATTGTGGGGGGAGAGTGTGTTTACTGTGTTTTTTAGCATTTCCGGCCGGTCCGCTAGCTTTTCGCTCGAGAACCGCGCCGATGGTGCCTGCGCGTCGGCCTCGCTGCTTAAATTTAGGCCCCGGCTTCGCCGGAGGCCTAGTTTCTGTTACCTGCCCTCGCATGTCACTCATGCTGAGGGACAGGCATGGCCCCTCCCGGTGGCCGTCCTGCACAGGGGAGGGACCCTCCTCACTGCTTGTGTGCGACTACCCCCCTGCAGGCCTCTATGGCCCTCCAGATTCCGCCCTTCCAACAGGGACGCCCCCCGTCCCGCCCCCTCTCTTCTCTCCGGTGGCCATTTTCTTGGGCAGGTTTCACTCTGTTCTGGCCCGTCCTGCACTCTGCATCCCTGCTGAGGTGCTGTGCATTGGGGGGTCCGGGCTTCGGGATCTGGAGGGCACACAACACCGCTTCCAACGGTCTGGTAAGCCACAGCCGGTCTCCGGTTGTGGACCTCTGCTATATTCTCCCTGGGATTCATTCCCTTTATAGAAGCTGTTTCTCCCCACTCAGGCAGCATGTCTCACACAAGGAGCAAGGCTCCAAAGCTTTATGCTGTATGTGCTGCATGTAAGCTTCCGCTGCCTGAAGCGAGCACCTATCCACATTGTGAGGTCTGCTCTAACTTGGAGGTGCCACGGCCTGGGGTCTCGGCCCCAGTGGTCTCTCAGGCTGCTCCTGCACATGTGGCTGAACCCCCGGCCTGGGTAGAGTCCTTTTCTAGGTCTATCTCCCAGTCATTTGCTGAGTCCATGGGACTTCTGTCCAGGACTTTGATGAATATGCATCAGCCCCCTTCACAGGGTGCCTCTAATGCTCTTGCTAAGGGGCCTTTAGGACTGGAGCTCACAGAGGATTCATCATCAGGGCACGGACCCCGTCCGTCTAAGAGGCTCCGCAGGGTTCCCTCTCCCTCCTCATCCCGTGGCTCTGATTCAAGGGCTGAGGACTCGCAGGATGAGGAGGATGCCTATACAGGGGGCTCGGAGGCTAACTCCATGTGCCCCATTGCTCCTTACGAGGGTGACTCAGAATTTAGTGACTTGATTGCTTCCATTAATTCTGTACTGGATCTCAATCCGCCAGTATCAGAGGAGCAACCCTCTCTGGCAGAAAAGCACCAGTTTACCTCGCCTAAGAGAGTAAAGAGTGTGTTCTTTAACCACTCCAGTTTTCAGGCCGCTGTGACCAAACCCAGGGCCTGTCCTGACAAACGCTTCCCAAAGCGTGGTTCTGATGACCGTTTTCCCTTTCCACCTGAGGTGGTCAAGGAGTGGGCTCACTCCCCAAAGGTAGACCCTCCGGTGTCTAGGCTCTCAGCCCGGACCGGTGTGTCGGTGGCTGATGGCACTTCCCTTAAGGATGCCACTGACCGTCAGATTGACCTTCTGGCCAAATCCGTGTATGAAGCGGTGGGGGCCGCGTTTTCTCCAACTTTTGCAGCAGTGTGGGCCCTCAAAGCCATCTCTGCTAGTCTGGAGGAGATGCATTCCCTCACCAGGGAATTTATGCCCGAGATGGTTGCCTTAACTTCTCAAGCTTCAGCTTTTTCTTCTCATGCCATGTCTGCCATGCTGGAGGCTTCTCACCGCGCTGCGGTGGCTTCGGCTAATTCCTTCGTTATCCGCAGGACCTTGAGGCTTCGAGAGTGGAAGGCAGATGCTTCTTCAAAGAAGTACCTTGCTGGGCTCCCTTTTGCTGGTTCCCGGCTGTTCGGTGAACAGCTGGATGAAATTATTAAAGAGGCTACTGGCGGGAAGAGTACTTCCATGCCACAAACCAAGACCAGGAAACCTGCCCAGGGTAGGATTCAGTCGAGGTTTCGCTCCTTTCGTTCCTCCAACTGGTCGTCCTCTAAGCCCTCCGCCTCGTCCGCTAACTCAGCCAAGAACCAGAAATCCAACTGGCGCTCCAGAGCGCGTCTGCAGAAGACCGCAGGAGGTCCTGCCACTAAGGCAGCCTCCTCGTGACTCTCTGTCCGATCCAGCCATGTCCTTAGTCGGTGGCAGGCTCTCCCACTTTGGCGACGCTTGGTTTCAACAAGTCTCCGATCAGTGGGTGAGAGATATCATCTCTCACGGCTACAGGATAGAATTTTCTTCCAGCCCGCCAAACATATTTTTTTTCTCAACTCCCCCTGCTCCAGGGCCGCACCTTTTCACAGGCCGTGGCAGCCTTGCAGGCCAACGGAGTAATTGTACCAGTTCCCGCCCGGGAACGGTTCAGAGGTTTCTACTCAAACCTCTTCCTAGTTCCCAAAAAGAACGGTACCTTCAGGCCCATCCTGGATCTCAAGCTTCTCAACAAGCATGTTCGGGTGCAGCACTTCGCATGGAGTCCCTGCGATCAGTCATTGCCTCAATGACCCAAGGGGATTTCCTGGCGTCCATCGACATCAGAGATGCATATCTGCATGTGCCCATTGCGGTTTCACACCAGCGTTGGCTACGCTTTGCAATAGGAGACGATCATTTCCAATTCGTGGCTCTCCCCTTCGGGTTAGCCACGGCCCCTCGGGTTTTCACCAAGGTCATGGCAGCTGTGATTGCGGTTCTGCACCTTCAGGGGTTGGCAGTGCTCCCCTACCTGGACGACCTTCTAGTCAAAGCGCCATCCAGCGCAGACTGTCAGCGGAGTGTCTCGCTCACTCTCAGCACTCTAGCCCAATTCGGGTGGCTTGTCAATCTTCCCAAATCCACTCTGACTCCGACCCAGAGTCTCACGTACCTAGGGATGCAGTTCGAGACTCTGCCGGCACTTGTGAAGTTGCCCTTAGACAAACAGCTGTCACTCCAGTTGGCGGTGCGCTCTCTCCTGAGGCCCCGCCGTTATACCCTCAGGCGTCTGATGCAGGTGCTGGGTCAAATGGTGGCGTCCATGGAGGCTGTTCCCTTTGCCCAGTTCCATCTGCGCCCCCTGCAGCTGGACATTCTCCGCTGTTGGGACAAGCGGCCTTCCTCCTTACACAAGTCAGTGGCTCTGTCGCCACGGACCAAGAGCTCTCTTCAGTGGTGGCTTCGGCCCCTCTCCCTGTCCCAAGGGCGCTCCTTCCTGGCCCCGTCCTGGGTGATTCTCACCACGGATTCCAGTCTATCCGGCTGGGGAGCGGTATGTCTCCACCACAGAGCACAGGGCACTTGGACTCCGTCCGAGTCAGCCCTTTTAATCAATGTGCTGGAAATCAGAGCCGTACTTCTAGCTGTCCTAGCATTTCACCATCTGCTGGCGGGCATGCACATTCGAGTCCAGTCAGACAACGCGACAGCGGTTGCCTACATCAACCATCAAGGCGGGACACGCAGCCGCCTGGCAATGATGGAGGTACAACGCATTCTTCAATGGGCGGAGGACTCCAGGTCCACCATATCCGCAGTCCACATCCCAGGCGTGGACAACTGGGAGGCAGATTATCTCAGCCGTCAAAGTGTGGACGGTGGCGAGTGGTCCCTGCACCCGGCAGTATTTCAGTCGATCTGCCGCAAATGGGGCACTCCGGACGTGGACCTAATGGCATCCCGTCACAACAACAAAGTTCCTGTCTACGTGGCTCGTTCCCACGATCCTCAGGCCTTCGCTGCGGACGCTCTGGTTCAGGACTGGTCCCAGTTTCGTCTGTCCTACGTGTTTCCCCCTCTAGCCCTCCTGCCCAGAGTCCTGCGCAAGATCAGAATGGAGGGTCGTCGAGTCATCTTCATTGCACCGGACTGGCCCAGGCGAGCTTGGTATCCGGACCTGCTCCATCTGTCCGTAGAGATGTCGTGGCCTCTCCCGGACCGTCCAGACCTACTCTCGCAAGGTCCGTTCTTCCCCCCGAATTCTGCGGCCCTCAAATTGATGGCGTGGCTCTTGAGTCCTGGATTTTGACGGCTTCTGGTATTCCCCCTGAAGTCATCTCCACTATGACTCGGGCCCGTAAGTCTTCGTCCGCTAAGATCTATCACAGGACTTGGAAAATTTTCCTGTCCTGGTGTCGCTCTACCGGCCATTCTCCTTGGCCATTCTCCTTGCCGACCCTTCTGTCTTTTCTACAGTCCAGTCTGCAGCTAGGTCTGTCCCTCAACTCTCTCAAGGAACAGGTTTCGGCCCTGTCAGTCCTGTTCCAGCGGCGTCTCGCTCGGCTGGCTCAGGTCCGCACCTTCATGCAGGGCGCGTCTCACATCATCCCGCCTTACCGGCGGCCCTTGGACCCCTGGGACCTTAACTTGGTTCTCACGGTCTTGCAGAAACCCCCCTTTGAGCCCCTTAGGGAGGTTTCTTTGTATCGTCTCTCACAGAAAGTGGCCTTTCTGGTTGCTATAACTTCTCTCAGGAGAGTTTCTGATTTGGCTGCGCTCTCCTCGGAGTCACCCTTTTTAGTCTTTCATCAAGACAAGGTGGTTCTCCGTCCGACTCCGGACTTTCTTCCTAAGGTGGTTTCTCCCTTCCACCTTAACCAGGACATTACCTTACCTTCCTTCTGTCCGGCCCCTGTTCATCGCTTTGAAAAAGCTCTACATACTCTAGATCTGGTGCGTGCTCTCCGGATCTATGTGTCTCGCACCGCTGCGCTTAGGCGGTGTACCTCTCTTTTTGTGCTAACCACAGGTCGGCGCAAGGGCCTCCCTGCTTCTAAGCCGACCTTAGCCCGTTAGATTAGGTCGACCATTTTGGACGCCTACCAAAGTTCGCAGGCTCCTCCCCCGCCGGGGATCAAAGCGCACTCGACCAGGGCTGTCGGTGCCTCTTGGGCTTTTCGGCACCAGGCTACGGCTCAGCAAGTCTGTCAGGCTGCCACTTGGGCTAGCCTGCATACCTTCTCGAAGCACTACCAAGTGCATGCTCATGCTTTGGCAGATGCGAGCTTGGGCAGACGCATCCTTCAGGCGGCGGTCGCCCATTTGTGAAGTTAGGTTTCTGCCTACTTCTTAGTTTTTTTGTTTATTTCCCACCCTGGGACTGCTTTGGAACGTCCCAAGGTCTGGGTCACCCAAAGGAACGTTAAAGAAAAAGAGAATTTTGTTTACTTACCGTAAATTCTTTTTCTTATAGTTCCGTCTTGGGAGACCCAGCACCCTCCCCGTTGCCTGTTGGCAATTTCCTTGTTCCGTGTGTTTTCACATGCTGTTGTCATGAACAGAGTCTCCGGTTGTTCCGGCTCTTGCTCTGTTCTACTTGTGGGTGGCTATTCTCCTTCAGCTTTTGCACTAAACTGGTTATGACTGGTTCACCAGGGGGTGTATAGGCTCAGAGGGAGGAGCTATACCTTTTAGGTGTAGTACTTTGTGTGTCCTCCGGAGGCAGAAGCTATACACCCAAGGTCTGGGTCTCCCAAGACGGAACTATAAGAAAAAGAATTTACGGTAAGTAAACAAAATTCTCTTTTTTCTCATAGGCACTTCATTCAGGGAAAAGACCCAATCAAAGTCAACATCTAAGTCACTGAGTGGATCGAGTGAAGTATCTCAAAATTTGCAGACCACCACAGGTATGGTTTTAGCATATAGAGATCTCTAAATTATGAATAAAAAAACAATTAAAAATAATTTTAACACAAACAGTCCCATTCTCACACCACATAAAAATACCCAATTAAAGAAAGCAGCCAAAGCTCTCATTGAGCCCAATAGGAGTCCTTGTGTCTAATCTATAAATCCAATGACTCAAGCTGCGCAAGGGCCTTAAATAGGTTACCACCTCTAACCTCTGATCTATGGCCTATATAATTAATTTGCTTGAGTCAGATTTATGGTACAATTGGAAATGTTTTGGTAGAGTTTTTAGGTGTAATAAATCATGCCCTTAGAAGCACAATTATGTTGGTAATTTATTTTGTAAGTTTGTGTTCCTTCCAATTTTTTAATGGGAACCTGTCACCAGATTTGGGGACTATAAGCTGCGGCCAATACCACTTTATTCCAAAATACTGTATATAAGAGCCCGGGACGCTCTGTATAACGTAAAAAACACTTTTATATTACTCACCCAGGGGGCGGTCCGGTCCAATGGGTGTTGCTGCTCTCCAGTGTGGCGCCTCCTCTCTGATGTAATCTTCGGCCTCCTTCTTCCCAGTCCAGTGTGGATGATGCGTCTACGTCATCCATAGAGTTGAGCGCGGTTCGAGGTTCGCCAATTTCATGTTCAAGTGATTTTGGGGGTTGTTCTAGATCGAACTAGAACTCGAGCTTTTTGCTAAAAGTTCGGCAGCTCGAGTTACGTCCGAGAACGGTTCGATCGCCATAAACGTGGCTTTTCACAGTAAGGCTATGTGCACATGTTGCTATCTGCATGTCTCCTGCGTCCCCAGCACAATCCCTCTCCCTTTCCTACTCACCGATCAAGGACGTCTCGCTCCCCTGCTGTCACAAATCTGCGGTGTCTTTTGCTCTTTAGAAAATGGCTGCTGCTTCATTAGTTAATTAGTTATTCTGTGATTTCCCCACCCACCAGCGCCTATGATTGGTTGCAGTCAGACACGTCCCCAAGCTGAGTGACAGCTGTCTCACTGCAACCAATCACAGCCGCCGGTGGGCGGGTCTATATCGTGCAGTAAAATAAATAAATAAATAAAAAAAAAATGCGTTCCCCCCATATTTGATACCAGCCAGGATAAAGCCACACGGCTGGAGGCTGGTATTGTCAGGATGTAGAGCGCCACGGTATGGGGAGCCCTCCAGTCTAACAATATCACCCTGCAGCCGCCCACAATTGCCGCATCCATTAGGTGTGACAGTCCTGCGGGACTCTTTCCGGCTCAACCCGAATTGCCCTGGTGCGGTGGCAATTGGGGTAATAATGAGTTTAATCATGGCAGGCGTCTCCCCGAGATACCTTTCATGATTATTTCAAATCTGTTTTATTATTAAGTTTATAAATCAAGCATACATCTTGAACATTTATAAAGATTATAAAACATAAACAGTGATCTCTCAGTTTCGGAATGACAAAAATAACATCACATTGTAGATTTCATTGGAACTCTATAAGCTATCCTTATGCTAACACTCCATGACAAACCATACACTAGAAATCAGAGTTCCAGCTAAACATGTCTTCCTGATAATTGACAAGACCACTCTCAGCATAAAACAATCCCCTTTTAAGTTATTGAATAAACATTTAAGAAAAAGTAGAAAACTAGAAAAAAAAAAAAAAAAGAACAGATAAAGCTTAGAAAAGAAGGAATCAAATAGAGTGAAGAAAGTAGGGTAAAGAGGGGGTGGGGGAAAAAGTGTGTGGGGAGAGGGGAAGACAAGGTATGTCACCATTTCTCATCCCAAATAACCTGCCAGACTCACCGTGAACTCAGGAGACTCCATGAACGTAATCCACGGTCCCCACACTGTGATAAATTTTTCCGTGAGCCCATTAAGTTCAGCTGTGAGTTCCTCCATTCTCTGGAGGTTTGCCATCTCCTCTACCCAGTCAGCTAACGTGGGGCATCTAGTCTGTTTCCAGTATCTGGGAATAATTATACGGGCTGCCGCTAAACAAAATCGCAGCAGGTCCCTCTTTTGTGACTTGAATGAACCTGGGAGGATAGAGAGGAGGGCCACCTGGGGAGATCTCTCCACCTCACCCCCACTCATCTTTTTATACAGAGAAAACACTGAGTCCCAGAATGGTTGCAATTTAGCACAGCTCCACCATATATGTAACATAGACCCTTTTTCTGTACCACATCTCCAGCACATGTCGGACACTGAGGGAAAGATAGCATGCAATTTGGTCGGGTATTGGTACCACCTTGTGAGAATTTTATAGTTTTTCTCTTGGGCGGCACAAGCCAGAGAAAGTTTGTGGGTCCACAGAAACGCCCTGCTCCATCTGTCCTCCGAAATGTCCTCTCCCAGTTCCTCTCCCCATCTATAGACAAATTTGGGTTTGTCCGACATGTCTCTCTGGTTCAGCATTTTATAAGTAAGAGAGATGACATGCCCAGGTGACGAACCCTGCAAGAACAATTTCTCAAATGGAGTAGGGGGGGTCCTCAACTTCCTCTCCCTGTCCTGGTTGGATAGAAACGATTTCATCTGCATATATTCTATCCAGGAAACCTCTCTCCCTGTGGCCCGTAGAGATGCATAAGGGGGCAGGGTATTTCCCTGGAGCACATGAAAAAAACGAGTTTCCTCCACCCGAGCATATCCCAGAAATTTATTGGAATGAAGCCCAGGAGGGAACTCCTGGTTGCCAAAGAGGGGGGTAAGTGGACCCCTCCCCTGTGAGAGAGAACCCCTCTTAACCTCACCGTCCCACGTCCCCATCACTGTCCAAATAAACTCCATTCCCTTCTCTATCTGTGACCTACTCTCCTTTCCCATCCATGAGAGAAAGTGCAAAGGGACTCCCAATCCGTCCTGTTCGATCGCGACCCATTGTTTCGAGTTCCTATGGAAGTGCCAATCCATTATCCTCGTTAGAATAGTTGCCCTGTAGTATAACTGGAAATTTGGGAGCCCTGCCCCTCCATTATTTTTGTGTCTGGTAAGAGTTTTTATGCTTGTCCGAGGTCTCCTATTCCCCCAAACGAACCTTGACAAAGCCGTCCGAATTTTGGAAAAGTAACTCCCCGGCAGCTGAATAGGTACCGTTTGGAACAAGAAAAGAAACCTAGGAAGAACATCCATTTTAATAGCGTTGATACGCCCAAACCACGATAGTCTTTTTTTGTCGTACTTCTTTAAATCCCTAATTGTCCTCTCTAACAGGGGTAGAAAATTATGATGCATAATTTTTGTTGGATCCCGAGGTACAACTACCCCCAGATATTTTATAGCTGACGGTTGCCACTTAAAGGGAAAATTTTGGGTTGTACGGGCTAGATCTTCCGCCGACAGGGTCACATTCATAGCCTCTGATTTAGAGAAGTTCACTTTAAAATTACTTAAGTTACCAAACTCCTCGAACTCTTTGAGCAAAGATGGGAAGGATATGTGTGGCTGGGAAATAAACATGAGAAGGTCGTCAGCAAATAAAGCTAACTTGCGATTCCCTCCCCCGGCCTCTATCCCATGGATACTAGCATTATTTCTTATGGCGACCGCGAGATGCTCCATGACAATGACGTAGAGCAGAGGTGACAATGGACATCCTTGCCTTGTTCCATTGTGGACCTGAAACGATGACGACAGAAACCCATCCGTCCTAACTTTTGCTGAGGGTCTCGAATAAAGGGACGCAATCCTATCTAAAAAATTTTTGCCCAAACCCACCTGCTTTAGAGCGGCCATCATGAAATTCCAACTGACCCGGTCAAAGGCCTTCTCCGCATCCACTGAGAGTAAACACATGGGAAGAGAATGAGCCCTCGACCGAGTCATCAGGAGGAACAGTTTGTTGGTATTGTCACGCGCCTCCCGACCTTGTACGAACCCCACTTGATCTGTGTGTATTATCCCGGGCAAGGAAGGAGCAAGTCTGTTGGCTAAGGCTTTAGAAAAAAGTTTTAGGTCTAGATTGATCAGTGAAATGGGTCTGTAATTTGTAACTAACATGTGATCCTTCCCCGGTTTGGGGAGAACACATATATGGGCTTCGAGAGATTGCGCCACCCATTGGGAATTTTCTGAGATGGAATTAAATACTTTAGTCAAGAACGGGGATAGCTGAGTTTGGAATATTTTATAAAATTTAGGGGTGAACCCATCTGGACCCGGACTTTTGCCTGAGGGAGATTCTTTAATGATAGATGCCACTTCTGCTTCTGTAAAGTCCGTCTCTAAATTTTCAACCTCAGCGCTGGGTATAACCGGTAGGGCCGTTCTGGATACGTAGTCGTTTATTTTATTTTCTAATGCGTCATGTGGCATGTCTCCAAATTTGCCCTTTATGTTATATAGGTCTCTATAATACTTTTGGAACTGTTCCGCGATGAGAGTTGGGTTCTGAGTCGAAGAGCCGTCTGCTTGTTTAATCATGGGAATGTGGCTGGGGTCTCCCCTAGGGTGTAGAATCCTAGCTAGTGGTCTACCACATTTATCTGCATACTCATAGAGGAATCTTTTTATTCTAGTCCTATGTCGCTCATACTGTCGGTCGAGAATCGATTTAAGCTCCTCTCTATTTTTGACTAGCTCCGCCAGTGTCAAAGGTGATAATGTCTTCTTATGGGCCCTTTCCAGATCTGAAATATTCTGAAGTAGGGACAAAATGGTTTGGGCTCTCTCTCTCTTAAGCCTAGCCCCATGTTTGATCAAAACCCCTCTCGACACACATTTAAGTGCCTCCCACTGCACGGGAAGGGCTGTGGGGTCTTCTGAGTGTATTTCTAAAAATTCATCAATCGTGTTCTGTAGATCCTTCATGCACCCCTGATCCCCAAGCAGACTATCGTTCAGCCGCCAAGACCACGGCCTCCCTGCCCCATCTGGGATAGTAAGGCTCAGGAATATAGGAGCGTGGTCAGACCAGGATATACTGCCTATAGAGGCCTGTATCTGCCAAGTCAGAGCCTTTTGGCTCACAAGAAACAGGTCTATGCGGCTGTACGAGGAGTGAGCCGGGGAGAAGTATGTGTAGTCACGCTCCACTGGGTGTAACGTTCTCCACACATCTACCAATCGAAGCTCTTGTATTGAGCGTTTAACTTTTGTTAGCTTTCTGAGAGAGAGAAAATTGTGTCCGAAGTTGTATCTACCTTAGGGTCCAAAGTGAAGTTTAAATCGCCACCCACGATCACGGTCCCTTCTGCGAATTCATCCAATGATGACAGGAGAGAGGAGCAGGACGTCGCCGGATCTCTGTTTGGTAAATACCAATTGACAATGGTAAAGATAGATGAATTAACATTAATTTTCAGAAAAATGAATCTTCCCTCAGTGTCCACTCTCGTGTCCAGAACCGTGTGCACCAGGGCTTTATGGATGCCTATAGACACCCCTTTTGATTTTGACTCTGGGTTGGTGCTATGGACCCATTTGGTGTAATATCTGTCTTTAAAGTTAGGGAGGTGACCAGTTTTGAAATGTGTTTCCTGAATCAATAATATATGGACTCGTTTCTTATGCATGTCAAAGAATACCTGAGACCGTTTTTGTGGGACATTGAGGCCTCTCACATTCAATGAGCCAAAGGTAATCTGCGTCATTCTGAGGAGGAGGAACGGTGAGGAACCGGGAAGTAGGGTCAGAGGATGGGGATGGGAAGAGAGGTGTGGGTGGAGAGAATAGAGAAGGTTAGGAGAGGGGGAGAGAAAAAAAAAAAAAAAAAGAGGGGGGGGGGTAGAAGGATTAAGTATATAAAGGAAACTACAAACAAAGAGAGAGTACCGTAGGCAACAAGGTCAAAGCACCTCTTGCCTGTAGGGTCGTAACGTGACCCTTATACTTGGTCAAATAGACTAGAGGTAAATGCAGAAAAATAAGAATCTCTATATACCAGGGATGTTAATCCTACGCCACTACCCTGTGGCGTGTTATCCCAATCAGGGAGGGAACTTTCCACAAAGGAGCCCCCTGCCCTGGACTAAAAAACAACTTTTAACTATATATATTTTGATTTGCAACTAAAGCTCTGTATAAAGAAGGGAGAAGGGGCTTTGAGAGGGTATTGTACCTTATAATGTTGAGGGGCGTCCCCCATTACACCCAGGAAGGAAGGAGGGAACCCCCCACCCCCCTGTCCAGGGCGATACAATAACCCCACAACGCGAAATTCCCATCAGGACCAGGGGATAGACTCCATCGTACTGTGATCCTATAACCAAAAACATACTAGAACAATTTAATCCACCATTCTCTTATACATCAGACCGGCCTCCCTCCTCTTTCTCTACGAGAGCCACGCATCCGATCACCGGCTGGGACGGTGACTCCCCCCCCCATTGGAAAGTCCGGCCAGTCCTCTATAGGCACTAATGGAATGTCCAAGGCCGCGGTGAACGAGGGTAAATCCGCCGGAGACCGAAGAACATGCATTCGTCCCGCGTGCCGAACCTGCAGGCGGAAGGGGAACCCCCAGCTATATGGAAACTCGTATGAGCGGAGAATGTCCAGCAGAGGTTTAAGAGCTCTTCTCCTTTGTAAGGTAAAACGGGATAGATCTTGTAGAATCTGGATTTGGCTCCCCTCATACGATGGTGATACTCCACTGCGGAGCTTAAACAGAATGGCCTCCTTAATAACATAGCGGTGGACCCTACAGATCACATCCCGAGGTCGGTCGTTCTGGGCTGGTTTGGGGCCCAACGCTCTATGCGCTCTATCCAATTCCAGGGGTTGGCTTGATGGTTCACCCAGAATATTATTGAAGATCACTTGAAGGGTGCCATGTAAGTCCTTGGACTCGACAGACTCAGGCAGGCCGCGCACTCTGAGATTGTTTCTTCGGCCCCTATTTTCAGCATCATCCATTGCTTCAACCACGTATTGTATTTGGCGGGAGTGTTGTTCTAATAGTGCCCCGTGGGCCTGTGAAGTGTCCTCCATATTCTGAATTTTAGCTGCCTGCACTTGACTCTGGGTGTCCACTCTCTCCACCTCCCCCTTCAGGGCTGACAGCTCTGTGCGGTACGCCTGCTCCAGCCTGGTTATATATGCCTCCATATCTTCCCTGGTGGGTATAGCTGAGAAACGTGCCCGCATCTCATTAAGCTCTGTCAGAACTCCTGACTCTTGTGTTGTTGTTATGGCTGGCCCTGACCCTGCATGCTTGTCTGCATCTGGTAACTTTAGATTTATGTTGTGCTTCTCCCTGGGTATGGTCTCACTTCTGTCAGGGACCTGTAACTCATTTGCAGTGCAGTGTCCCCCCTCCTGAAATTCCTCACACTCCTGCATGTGTGTTATAGGAAAGGACGTTACTTCCCCCTCCAGAGGCCTCCAGGCTTCAGGGCTACTGTTTATATCAGCAGGCACTTCCCCCGTGCTTCTCACTCCGGGTTTCCCCTGTACCTGCAATCTTGGGCTGTCTGGCCTTATCTTCTGTATCTCCTCTTCACTCTGGGTGGCCTCTCCTCTCAGTCGCGTTAGCTGCTGAGCCTTTCCCTGCATCTCCATAGCTGCCATCTCACTGCTGCACGCTGAGCTCACCTCCTGTGTAGCCTTAGCAGCCATCTTGGGTGCCACCTGTGAAGCTTCTCTCTGCCCCGGCCTGGATAAAAAGTGTTTGATCCCTCTCTCCTCCGATTGTGAAGCTCTGCTGCTGCACCCCTGGGATCTCCCTCGTCTCCTCCGCTGCATAGCCTGTGTTGCAGAGTCCTCAGTTGCGTGGATCATCAGTTATAAAGTCCAGTGGCAGGAGCTAAGACAAGTCACGTCCTCACTCCTTCATAGCCAGGACACGCCCCTACCTTTCATGATTAAACTGAAAGTGAAAGTAAAGAAACACACACACCGAAAAATCCTTTATTTGGAATAAAAGACAAAAAAACAACCCTGGTTCACCCCTTTATTAATCCCAAAAATACCCCTCCAGGTCCGAAGTAATCCACACGACACTGGTAGCTCTGCTCTCTCAAGATGTACTGGCTCCATAGCAATGAAGTGACTCATGCGGGTAGCAGAGACTTCAGTCAGCACAGCAGGCTTCAAGATTAGAAAATGTGCCTGTGTATATGGTAACAGGCAATAGACTAGAGGGTAAAGTGCATGCCTACGAAGCATAACGTCGGGAGTTCTAGTCCCGGTAAAGAATTTAATTTTTTTTTTTATAATTTTAAATTATAATTATTATCTATTTTATAAAGTGAAAGTAAATAAACACACACCGCGAAAAATCCTTTATTTGGAATAAAAGACAAAAGAACACAGTTTCACCATTTTATTAAAATCCTCCAATACCCCTCCAGGTCCGAAGTAATCCACACAACACTGTCATCTCTACTACAGAACACGAGCCCTCTGCATGAGCTTCACATAGCAATGACGTGAATCACATGGTCAGCTGAGACTTCAGCAATCCAGACTTCAAGAATATCAATTCTGCCTATCATTCAGATTAGAGGCAATAGCTGAGTGGATAGAGAGCTCCCCTAGGAAGCATAAGTTTGCGAGTTCTGGAACTGGTAAATTTTATTAATTTTTTTTTTTAATTTTAAATTATATTTATAATAATATAGTTATAAATATAATTTAATTATGCACTGAGGGGAGGAGCCAGACATCAGCTGTGAGCTCTCTCTCTCTCTCCTTTCTCTCTCTCCTTTCTCTCTCTCCTTTCTCTCTCTCGCCTTTCTCTCTCTCTCCTTTCTCTCTCTCTTTTTCTCTTTCTCTCCTTTCTCTTTCTCTCCTTTCTCTCTCTCCTTTCTCTCTCTCCTTTCTCTCTCTCTCCTTTCTCTCTCTCCTTTCTCTCTCTCTCCTTTCTCCTTTCTCTCTCTCCTTTCTCTTTCTCTCCTTTCTCTCTCTCCTTTCTTTCTCTCTCCTTTCTCTCTCTCCTTTCTCTCTCTCCTATCTCTCCTTTCTCTCTCTCCTTTCTTTCTCTTCTCTCTCTTCTCTCTCTTCTTTCTCTCTCTTTCTCTTCCTTCTCTCTTTCTCTTTCTCTCTCTCCTTTATTTCTCTCTCCTTTCTCTCTCTCTCTCCTTTCTTTCTCTCCTTTCTCTCTCTCCTTTCTTTCTCTTCTTTATCAACTTTCTCTTTCTCTTCTTTCTCTCTCTCTCTTTCTCTTCTTTCTCCTCTTTTGCGTCTTTCTCTTTCTCTCTCTTACTCTCTTCTCTCTCTCTTACTCTCTCTTCTCTCTCTCTCTTTCTCAGACCTGGCGATGATCAGCTGATGCGGTCACCTGACGGAATCAGCTGACACTATAAGTCAAGCGGTGAGGCCGGCTTTTTACCGCCCGGCCAGCTAAACTATCAGCTGATGCTGTCAGACAGGAGTCTGCACTGAAGTGTGTATTTTTTTTTTTTTTTGCACTGATGCATCAGCTGATTGTATAAAAGCCGTTTATACAATCAGCTACTGTGTCATGTGATTCAGTCCCTTGAACCTGAAACATCATCTGATCGCTTTGCCTTCCAGCAAATCGATCAGATGATATTGGATCCGGATTGGACGGCTCGGGACCCTTGACCCAGGATTACTGCGGAGGGGGGTTCTTTATTTCAATAAAGATTGAGTCACTAATTGTGTTGTGTTTTATTTCTAATAACAATATTTTTCTGTGTGTTGTTGTTCTTTTTATCGGTACTAGAAATTCATGGTGGCCATGTCTAATATTGGCGTGACACCATGAATTTCAGGCTTAGGGCCAGTTGATAATATACAGCTAGCCCTAACCCCATTATTACCCAGCAAGCTACCGTCACCAGGGCTGTTGGAAGAGTTGGATACAGTGCCAGATGATGGCGCTTCTATGAAAGCGCCATTTTCTGAGGCGGCTGCAGACTGCAATTCGCAGCAGAGGGGACCAGAAAGCTCAGGCCAACCTGTGTTGTGGATTCCAATCCCCAGCTGCCTAGCTGTACCTGGCTGGACACAAAAATATGGTGAAGCCCACGTCATTTGTTTTTGAATTATTTCATGAAATTCATGAAATAATTAATAAAGGAATTACCTATATTTTTGGTTCCCAGCCGGGTACAAATAGGTAGCTGGGGGTTGGGGGCAGCTCGTAGGTGCCTGCTGTACCTTGCTAGCATACAAAAATATGGCGAAGCCCAAATAAATTTTTTGAGGGGCAAAAAGTCCTGGATACAGTCCTGGATGGAGTATGCTGAGCCTTGTAGTTCTGCAGCTGCTGTCTGTCTGTATGGAGGAGAGCAGACAGCAGCTGCAGAACGGCAAGGCTCAGCATGCTCCATTCACTAGTGTATGCAGGAGAGCAGACAGCAGCTGCAGAACTACAAGGCTCAGCATACTCCATCCAGGACTGTATGCAGGAGTTTTTTGCCCACCAAAAAAAATGACGTGGGCTTCGACATGTTTTTGGATGCTAGCCAGGTACAGCAGGCAGCTACGGGCTGCCCCCAGCTGCCTATTTGTACTCGGCTGGGAACTAAAAATATAGGGAAGCACATTTTTTTTAATTATTTAACGAAATTAAAAAAAAGAAATGACGTGGGCTTCGCCCAATTTTTGTGTCCAGCCAGGTACAACTAGGCAGTTGGGGATTGGAAACCGCAACACAGGTTAGCCCGAGCTTTCTGGGCGCCTCTGCTGCGAATTACAGTCCGCAGCCGCCCCAGAAAATGGCGCTCTCATAGAAGCACCATCATCTGGCGCTGTATCCAACTCTTCAAACAGCCCTGGTGACGGTGGCTTGCTGGGTATTCATCATGAGTTAATACTAGCTTTGTTTTACTAGCTAGTATTAAGCCAGAGATTCTTAATGTCAGGCAAGTTTGACCCAGGCATTAAGAATCTCCAATAAAGGGTTAAAAAAAGACACCACACAGAGAAAAAATACTTTAATAGAAATAAACACACAGACACATTAGAGACTCCATGTTTATTACTCCCTCTTATCCCTCCACGATCCATGGTCTTCTGTCTTCTTTCTCCTTCAACACATGCAGCTCTGCTCCATCAGCAGCGCTGCATTGGAAGAAGGCGGTGTTGTTCCCCGTGCAGTGTTTTCTTTTCACTCCGCGAGTGAGAAGGAGCTGCTGCCTGTAAGTGGTGACGTCACCACTGACAGGCGCGTTGCTATAGCAACGGTGATCTCCGTTATTGACCGGCTGTGGCAGCTGGTTTATAACGGAACGGGGAAGCAGACTGGGAACCCGATCGCGTGCCAGAGCATGTCGCCGGCACATGGAGATACACAAACGATCACCGTGTACTGGAGAGATGCACTGAAAAGTCCTACATGACGCGTCATAGTCATGTGACCAGTCTGTAGCCAATGAGATAACAGACACGTGACTGGTCACATGGCTATTTTGACGTCACGATAGGTCCTGTCATCACTGCTGGTTACCAGGAGGACGCAGTGATCATCGGATGGAATAGCAGCAGGAGACAGAGTGCAGGACGGATTGCGGAGACCGGTAAGTGTTATGGCAATGTGTTTTTATGTGTTTGTGATTGGCTCCCATTGTTTCCTATGGGGTTTGACCGGTTCGCTCATCTAGTCATCCACACAAGCCGATATTGCGGTCCTGCGCAGGCGCACTTTGATCTGCCCTGCTGAGGGCAGATCATAATACTGTAATGCACAAGTGCGAGGAAACGTTAATGACTGCTGTTATTCACCCCTTATTACCCTAATTGCCACCACACCAGGGCAATCGGAAAGAGTTGGGTAAAGTGCCGACATTGTCACATCTAATGAATGTGGCAATCCTGGGTGGCTGTGGACTGCTATTTTTAGGCTGGGGGGGCACAATAACCATGGACCGACCAATCCTGAGAATACCAGCTCCCAGATGTCCGCTTATTATGACTTCGTATCAAAATGGGAGAGGGGGGAGGACCGCAGACCATTTTTTAAAAAATATTTATTTAAATATTTTTTATTTTTAAAAGCTGCTTGCGGTTCCTTTTTATTTTGATACACAGCCACGATAACATGCAAAAAAGGGGGCTGCCTACAGCTGTATGCCTTGTCCTTGTTGGGACGACCCTACGCCATTTTTTTAATTTATTTATTTCTCTGACGCCTCATTGGGGGACACAGGACCATGGGTGTTATGCTGCCTATCCATAGGAGAACACTAAGTAGATGCAAAAGCATAGCTCCTCCTCTGCAGTATACACTCCTTGGCTGGGCCAGGCAAGCTCAGTTTTAGCTTAGTGTCTGTGAAGTAAACTGTGGAGAGAAAAAGCGCAATAGGGTCTTACCCGGTATATATCCGGGGAAAATAGAGGGAATGTACTCACCTCAAGTAGTTGTGACAGTCACAACTACTATGAAAGCTTATGTTGTAGAGATGAAATCTGCTGCAGCCCCCGTAGTTAATAGCAGAGAACAATAGAGAAGGGGTTTATGCCGCGCTGTTCATCAGGAAGGAGGACAAAGAGATGGTCAATGTTCCTTTATTGTAGCTTGTGTCTACGCGTTTCAGGAGCTCTGCTCCCTTCATCAGGACATACAGCACAAAAAAAACATATCTCTATGAGATATGTTTTTTTTGTGCTGTATGTCCTGATGAAGGGAGCAGAGCTCCTGAAACGCGTAGACACAAGCTACAATAAAGGAACATTGACCATCTCTTTGTCCTCCTTCCTGATGAACAGCGCGGCATAAACCCCTTCTCTATTGTTCTCAGCTTAGTGTCTGTAGGAGGCACTTCCTTTCAAGGTTTGTTATTTTTTGAGGGCAACGGTTTCCTTTTGGGACCAATCTCCCACTACCATCAGCGGGCGGGAACGTGGAGTGTCGCCTCCACGTACCCCCTCCTGCGACGCTGGATCCTGGGCTGAACGACGGGTTCCACAGACACCGATTTTCCAAAGCCCAGGGTAGAGGCCTGTGCCCTATAGCCCATTCCACAGCCCCTCTTTGCAGGCTCTGAGTTGAAGATGGCACCAATTCCTCAGCCCCTCTTTGCAGGAGTTGAATATGACACCGACACAGCAAGCTGACTCTGCTATTTTCACTGCCTGGACGGAAGCAGTGTTTTAAGGTGAGATCACACCTGACTGGTTTCCCAGACAAAGGGAGAAAAGACGCTGCAGGGAAGGTTCCCAGGACATTTACAGTATTTATTATGTGCAAGGAGCAAGGATCCTTCACACACAGTGTTAACTTTTCTCTAGCTTGCTGGCTAGAGGAGGGGGAAGTTCTGCTGTTTGCAGAAAGTCTTGCAGATAATCTCCTGGTGGCAGGGGGGGTGGGCCCAGGGCTCAGGGACTCACGCTGTTTTATTTGCTCTGTTTATTTGCTCCAGCAGAAAAGCCGGCTGATAACCACCAGTGACAAGCTGTGTGCTGACTGGAGGGAGAGGGAGGAAAACTATCAGAAGCTCCCTTCCTGCCGTTTTTTTTTTTTACTACCCACAGCAGGGGGGGGCACACTGACTCATTTTCCCGCTCTTTTAGCGCTAAGCCCCCCCCCGCGGCTGCGATAAGCCCCGCCCCCCCAGGAAAGCGTGGAAGATCTCCATAGAGCTTTATCCTTCCTGAGGACAGGGCCATCGGCTGATTCTGGTGAGGTACTTGCTTCAATTGTAGCTCTGCTGAGCATTGCTCCCCCTCCTGGCATACTCCTATTAGGAACATGCAGAAATCTAAGGGCACTAAGAGTACTAAGGCCCACATAGTCTATTATTCAGCCTGCACTGCCTGCCACGCTGAGCTACCACGTAAACACACCTCTTCTCTCTGTGAGTCCTGTGCCCCTATAGCCCCCCAAGACCCCCCTGCCACCACCGCCGCAACCGTCAGCCCAGAGCCGAGGGCCCCCAGCCCACCGGAATGGGCACAGTTTCTGTCCCAATCCATGGAAAAACTGTCACAGAACCTGGTTCTGGCTATGCAATGTCGTCCTCCCCACCCTTCTGGGTCCCTGGACGGAACGCAGCCTGAGGAACCCCTATGGAGGATCCTTCTGAGGTAATCCGGGCACATGCTTCACCGGTTGCAGGGATCAGGAAAAGAGCACACGGCCGGGTGTCTCCAGCGGGCTCTCCCTCGGGAGCACACAGGGCAGGCTCTCCCACACGCTCCACGGCTTCTGAAGAGCTGGAGGAGGGAGAATGCTGTTTGTACCAGGAGGATTCCTTGGTTTTAGCCTCCCCAGATGATCAAACTGCAATAGACTCCCTTATAACAGCAATCAACCAAACTCTGCATGTGGAGGATCCCCCATCCACTACCACTGACCATGCGGTCTCCTTTAAGAGGGCAAGGAAACCCAAAAAGGTTTTCACTGATCACCCAGAGTTTCAGGGTATCCTCACAAAGCAAAGGGAGAAGTCTGACAGGTGCTTCGGTAACCGAAAACTCATGGAGTCCCGGTACCCTTTTGTCTCACCTGCCCCTAAGGGCTGGGCCGATCCGCCCTCGGTCGACCCCCCGGTCTCCCGCCTTACCACAAAGACGCTCCTGTCTTTACCCGATGGTTCCTCCATCAAGGACCCGACAGACAGACAGGTGGAGCACCTCGCCCGCTCTACTTTTGAGGCTGCGGGTTCCTCCCTCTCGCCCTCCTTTGCCTCTGTGTGGGTCGCAAAGGCGATCTCTGTCTGGGCAGACTCCCTTAACACTTCACTTGAGGAATCCCAGTTCACTCATACCTTCACAGAGGTAACAGCTCAAATTGCCGCTGCGGCGGAGTACCTCATCCAGGCCTTCATGGACGCTGCTACCTGCGCAGCGTTTGCCGCCTCAAATACCATAGCCATCCTTAGAGCACTCTGGCTCCGACAATGGCGAGTGGACTCTGCCTCCAAGAAGTCTCTCACGGGCCTTCCCTTTTTTCCAGACCGATTGTTTGGCGAACGTCTGGACAAGTTCATTTCTGACGCCACAGGAGGAAAGAGTACCTCCCTCCCCCAGCTGAAGTCCAGGACGTCCTTCACCAGACGTCCACAGTCCTCGTTCCACTCCTTTCGGAACTCATTTGGTTGGTCGACATCCCGTGCTGTCCCCGCCACCAGCCGCGGACTACGCAGGGACCGACCTTCTCAGCTCTCCCCGAAACCCACTTTGTCATGGCAGCCTAGACCGAAACAGTCCAGGACTAGGGAGACTCGGCCACGACGTTTTCCCCCCTCATGACTCCTTCGGCGCCCCGGAAGACACACTCATTATAGGAGGTCGACTGCGGCTCTTTCAACACATCTGGGCTGCCGCCTCAGACGACAAATGGGTGCGAGACCTTGTGTCTTCCGGTTACCACATAGAATTTCGGACCCGACCCCCGAGTCGGTTCTTTCTCTCAAACCCCCCAAAGACTCGAAAACGACGCAAAGCTTTTTTCTCAGCAATCCACTCGCTCCAAACAGCAGGAGTTATAATACCTGTCCCAGACGACGAGAAGTTCGGGGGTTTTTATTCCAACCTCTTTGTGGTCCCCAAAAAGGATGGGTCAGTTCGACCCATCCTGGACCTCAAACACCTAAACAAACATGTGCACGTACGGAGATTCAGAATGGAGTCCCTAAGGTCCATTATTGCATCCATGGTCAAAGGGGAATTCCTCGCCTCCATAGACATCAAGGACGCGTACCTGCACATACCCATCACCCCAGATCACCAAAAGTTCCTCCGCTTCGCAATTCAGGACTCCCACTTTCAATTCGTAGCTCTACCCTTCGTCCTTGCCACCGCACCAAGGGTCTTCACCAAAGTCATGGCGGCCGCCATGAGCGTCCTTCACGCCAGGGGAGTAGTCGTTCTCCCTTACTTGGACGACCTCCTCATCAAGGCCCCCTCCTTCCGCGACTGCTCAACCAGCGTACAGATCACTGTGGACACCCTATCCCGCTTAGGGTGGCTAGTGAATCTGGACAAATCATCCCCGATCCCATCACGATCCATCACCTTCCTGGGCATGTCCCTGGACACCCGTCGGGGCTTGATCCTTCTCCCTCAGGACAAGGCAATCGCTCTTCAACGAGCGGTACGCTGCCTTCTACGTCCTCCGTCTCGCTCCATTCGATTCAGCATGAAGGTGCTCGGCAGGATGGTGGCGGCTATGGAATCAGTACCCTTTGCTCAACTGCACCTCCGCCTACTGCACCTAGCCCTTCTAGCGGCCTGGGACAAGAGCCCCTTCTCCCTGGACAGACATCTTCACCTGACGCCTTCAGTCAGGTACGCACTCCGCTGGTGGCTTCGGTCCTCATCCCTATCGAAGGGGAGATCTTTTCTCCCAGTGAACTGGCTGGTCCTGACCACGGACGCCAGCCTCCTAGGCTGGGGAGCAGTGTACCGGCACCACACTGCTCAAGGACGTTGGACGCCCCAGGAGTCTTTCCTACCCATAAACATCCTGGAACTCCGCGCGATCTTCCTCGCGCTCAGAGCGTTCTGCCCTCTGCTAGCGGGTCGTCAGATTCGAGTCCATTCAGACAATGCGACAGCTGTAGCCTATATCAATCGGCAGGGGGGCACCCGCAGCAAAGCGGCTTATCTCGAGGCCCACAAGATCCTCAGCTGGGCCGAATCGACGGGATCAGTGATATCAGCGGTACACATACCGGGGGTAGAAAACTGGGCAGCAGACTTTCTAAGTCGCCAAGGCCTGGCCGCCGAAGAATGGTTTCTCCACCCAGATGTGTTTCTACACATCTGCACTCGCTGGGGCACACCAGACGTGGACCTAATGGCCTCAAGGTTGAATGCAAAGGTACCCGCGTTCATAGCCAGGTCACGCGACCCGCAGTCCATCGGCGCAGATGCTCTAGTCTGCTCCTGGCACCACTTCCGCCTGCCTTACATATTTCCACCTCTACCCCTGCTGCCGCGGGTAATCAGGAAGATCAAGGCAGAGGGAGTCCCCAGACTGGCCCAGGCGCGCCTGGTATGCCGAATTAGTACAAATGCTCACAGACGCACCGTGGCGCCTTCCAGACATCCCAGACTTGCTGACCGAAGGGCCCATTTCCCATCAGAACTCCAGAGCCCTGAAGCTGACGGCATGGCCATTGAGACCTGGGTATTAACAAGAGCGGGATTCTCTCCCGCGGTTATTTCCACCATGATCAGTGCCCGAAAGCCTGCTTCATCCCGCATTTACCACCGTACGTGGAAAATCTTCCTTTCATGGTGCAGGGAAACTAACGTCCAGCCTATGCCTCCGGCCATCCCCAGAATTCTCGACTTTCTACAGTCTGGCTTGCAAGTGGGGTTGGCTCTCAGTTCCCTTAAAGGGCAGGTTTCAGCGCTCTCAATCTTCTACCAATGCCGCCTGGCTCAAAAACCGCAAGTCAAGACCTTCCTCCAGGGCGTTTCCCATCTAGTTCCCCCGTACAAACGGCCGCTGGAACCATGGGACCTCAACCTCGTTC
Organism: Anomaloglossus baeobatrachus; assembly: GCF_048569485.1. Lineage (NCBI taxonomy): Eukaryota > Metazoa > Chordata > Amphibia > Anura > Aromobatidae > Anomaloglossus > Anomaloglossus baeobatrachus. Next base: position 14,719 of record NW_027443318.1, on the reverse strand, counting down.
TGGATGGTCTCCAGAGGTCTCCCTTTGAACCCCTCAAGGAATCCTCCCTTGCTCTTCTGTCCTGGAAGGTAACATTCCTGGTGGCAATTGCGTCCATCAGACGGGTTTCGGAGCTAGCAGCACTCTCTTGCCGCGAGCCTTTTCTGATCTTTCACCAGGACAAGGTGGTTCTGCGCCCCCTTCCGGATTTCCTTTCAAAGGTTCTTACCCAGTTTCATTTGAACGAGGACATTGTTCTGCCTTCCTTTTGTCCACACCCGGTTCATAGGGTGGAAAGGTCTCTGCATTTGTTACACCTTCGTCAGAGCTCTCAGATATTAAGTATCCAGGACAGCCCCCTTTAGGAAAACTGACTCTTTGTTCGTCATTCCTGAGGGTCCAAAGAAGGGACAGGCAGCTTCAAAGGTGACGCTGGCTCGCTGGATTCGCTCTGCGATCCAGGAAGTCTACCGCTTGCAACTCAAGCCCATTCCTAGTGGGCTGCGGGCTCATTCTACGCGAGCAGTTGGTGCTTCGTGGGCCATTCGGCATCAGGCTTCAGTGGAACAGGTGTGTAAGGCTGCGACCTGGTCTAGCCTACATACGTTTTCAAAGCATTACAGAGTCCATACCCAGGTTTCAACTGAGGCAAATCTGGGTAGGAAAATTCTGCAAAAGGCAGTAGAGCACCTCTCTCAGTAGGCGCTCCAGGCTGTCTGGGACTGGTTCCTAGTCCTTGGGTTGTGTTGTCTTCTTTTATGTTTCCCACCCATGGACTGCTTTAGGACGTCCCATGGTCCTGTGTCCCCCAATGAGGTGTCAGAGAAAAGCGGATTTTTGTGTACTCACCGTAAAATCGTTTTCTCTTAGCCATCATTGGGGGACACAGCACCCACCCTGTTTCCCTGTTGGGCCTTGGTTCTCTCAGTACTTTATTTGTTTATGACTCTTTTTTTCTCATGTTCCTCTGTTGAGGTAAGTTTTTACTGGCTTTTTCTCCTACTGCTTGTGTACTAAAAGTGAGCTTGCCTGGCCCGGCCAGGGGGTGTATACTGCAGAGGAGGAGCTATGCTTTTGCATCTACTTAGTGTCCTCCTATGGATAGGCAGCATAACACCCATGGTCCTGAGCCCCCAATGATGGCTAAGAGAAAACGATTTTACGGTGAGTACACAAAAATCCGTTTTTTTACACCAATCTAAATGCAGACAGCATGTGCATCTAGATTGAAAGCTGTCTTTTACAGTCCGAGTCTGTCAAACACTAGTCAATAGACAAACAAAAAGTGCATAGTGCTCATATTGTTGTGTAAGCAGAAATATGATATGTAAAATAAAACATGACATGCCATAAGGCAAGCAAAGTCAAGAAATTAAAAAACTAAATTATTGCGTAAATGTATTAAATATTAGTTGTATCCTAACTATGATGAAATTGTTGTGCAATGTTTTTCTCCACTTTTCTTAGATAATAATCTTTTTTCTTATTTTCTCATAGGCACTTCATTCAGGGAAAAGACCCAATCAAAGTCAACATCTAAGTCACTGAGCGGGTCGAGTGAAATACCTCAAAATTTGCAGACCACCTCAGGTATGGTTTTAGCATATACAGATCTCTAAATTATGGATAAAAAACAATTAAAAATAGTTTTAACACAAACAGACCCATTCTCACACCACATAAAAATACCCAATTAAATAAAGCAGCCAAAGCTCTCATTGAGCCCAATAGGAGTCATTGTGTCCAATCTATAAATCCAATGACTCAAGTTGCGCAATGGCCTTGAATAGGTTACCACCTCTAACCTCTGATCTATGGCCTTTATAATTAATTTGCTTGAGTCAGATTTATATTACAATTGGACATGTTTTGGTAGGGTTTTTAGGTGTTCCATCTCATGCAGAGTCTTTGTTTTCTCAATGTCCCTGATGTGCTCACGGACTCCCACCTTTAACCCCCTAACCTCTGGACGATTTTTCCGTTTTTGTTTTTTGCTCCCCATTTCCAAAAGCTGTAACTTTTTATTTTTCCGTCAATTTTGCCATGTGAGGGCTTGTTTTTTGCAGGACGTATTGATCTTTTAAATAAAACCATGAGTTTTGCCATGTATGGTACTGAAAAACTGCAAAAAATTTCCAAGTACGGAAAAATTGCAAAAATGTGCGATTATTGTACAACTGTTTGTGGGGTACTTTATTCACCATGTTCACTGTATGGTATAACTGATGTGTGGGTGTGATGCTTCATGTCAGTACGAGTTTGTAGATACCAAACGTGAATAGGTTTACTTTGATCTAAGTGATTAAAATATTTCAAAAGTTTGTCCCAAAAAAGTGGTGCCCTCTTCGCGCCATTTTCTGCGACTCAGTGTTCTCATTTTTCGGTATATGGGGCTCAATTATGGCTTATTTGTTGCATCTCTGACTGACGTTTTTAACTGTACCATTTTTGCAGAGATGCTACGTTTTGACCCCCTGTTATTGCATTTCGCTTAAAATTTGCGATGACCAAAAAACTTAACTTTGGCGTTTGGAAGGTGTTTTTTTTTGCCGCTACGCCGTTTACCTATCAGGTTAATTGATTTCATATTTTGATACAGTGGGCATTTCTGAACTCGGCGATTCCAAAAAAGATTATATTTTTTATTTTTTTAACCCTTTGATTTTCAGTGGGGCGAATGGGGAGTGATTTTAAACTTTTGTTTTTTATTTTATTTTTTACAACTTTTTTTTAAACTTTTTTTATTTGACTTGTCGCCCCTAGGGGATTATAAGCATTATCCGTCTGATCGCTTTTTCATTCCTGCTGGTCAGAGCTGCAGAGCTCTCATCAGCTGAAATGCTGCTTTCCTGTTACAGCCAGACAGCTGTAACAGAAAGTGAGTTATGATAGTGACAGGAGTCATCACATAACCGTGTGCTACCATGGCAACCATCGGCTTTTCGTGATCGCGTTACGGAGCCTCCGATGGAGGCGGGTAAAGGCTATTTTCCCCGCCGTAGCCATTTACATCTCGCTGTCAGTATTTGAGCGGGTCCACCCGCGCTTGTAAGCCACACATGTCTGCTGTTCAAATCAGCAGAAGTGCGGGATTCGCCACCAGCTTATTACAACAGCAGACAGTGATTACACCGACATTATCTGGGACGTACCCAGTGCGTCCAATGTCTGTAAGAGGTTAAGTCCCTTGTGGTCATTCCTATGTAGATTTTCTGGCATGGATACTGGGTGTAATAAATCACGCCCTTAGAAGCACAAGTATGTAGGTGATTAATTTTGTAAGTTTGTGTTCCTTCTGATTTTTTAATGGGAACCTGTCACCAGATTTGGGGACTATAGGCTGTGGCCAATATCACTGAGTTCTTATATACAGTATTCCAAAATACTATATATGAAAGCCCAGGATGCTCTGTATAACATAAAAAAACACTTTTGTAATACTCACTTAGGGGGCGGTCCGTTCCGATGGGTGTCGCTGCTCTCCAGTGCGGCGCCTCCTCTCTGCTGCAATCTTCGGCCTCCTTCTTCCCAGTCCAGTGGGGATGATGCGTCTACGTCATCCACACAAGCCGACATTGTGGTCCTGCGCAGGCGCACTTTGATTTGCCCTCCTGAGGGCAGATCAACATACTGTAATGCACAAGTGCGAGGAAAGGTTAATGACTGCTGTTATTCACCCCTTATAATCCTAATTGCCACCGTACCAGGGCAATCGGAAAGAGTCGGGTTAAGTGCTGGAATTGTCACATCTAATGAATGTGACAATCCACGGTGGCTGCGGTCTGCTATTTTTAGGCTGGGGGGGCATAATAACCATGGACCGACCAATCCTGAGAATACCAGCTCCCAGCTGTCCGCTTATCATGACTGGTACCAAAATGGGGGGGAATAAAGGACCGCAGACCATTTTTTAAAAATTATTTATTTAAATATTTTTTGTTTTTAAAAGCCGCATGTGGTTCCTTTTTTTTTTGATACACAGCCAAGATAACATGCAAAGTTGGGGGCTGCAGCTGTATGTAAATATTAATTGTATCCTAACTATAATGAAATTGTTGTACAATGATTTTCTCCACTTTTCTTAGATAATAATCTTTTTTTCTTATTTTCTCATAGGCACTTCATTCAGGGAAAAGACCCAATCAAAGTCAACATCTAAGTCACTGAGCGGGTCGAGTGAAGTACCTCAAAATTTGCAGACCACCACAGGTATGGTTTTAGCAAATACAGATCTCTAAATTATGGATAAAAAAAAACAATTAAAAACAGTTTTAACACAAACAGTCCAATTCTCACACCACATAAAAATACCCAATTAAAGAAAGCAGCCAAAGCTCTCATTGAGCCCAATAGGAGTCCTTGTGTCCAATCTATAAATAAAGTGACTCAAGTTGCGCAAGGGCCTTAAATAGGTTACCACCTCTAACCTCTGATCTATGGCCTTTATAATTAATTTGCTTGAGTCAGATTTATGGTACAATTGGAAATGTTTTGGTAGGGTTTTTAGGTGTACCGTCTCTTTTTCTCAATGTCCCTGATGTGCTCACGGACTCCCACCTTTAACCCCCTAACCCCTGGACGATTTTTCCGTTTTTGTTTTTTGCTCCCCTTCTTCCGAAAGCTGTAACTTTTATTTTTCCATCAAACTTGCCATGTGAGGACTTGTTTTTTGCAGGACGTATTGATCTTTTAAATAAAACCATGAGTTTTACCATATATTGTACTGGAAAACTGCAAAAAATTTACAAGTACGGAAAAGTTGCAAAACAGTGCGATTGTACAACTGTTTGTGGGGTACTTTATTCACCATGTTCATTGTGTGGTATAACTGATGTGTGGGTGTGATGCTTCATGTCAGTACAAGTTCATAGATACCAAACATGAATAGGTTTACTTTAATCTAAGTGATCAAAATATTTTAAAGTTTGTCCCAAAAAACTGGTCCACTTTTTCCACCATCTTCTGTGACTCGTAGTGTTCTTATTTTTCGGGATATGGGGCTCATTGATGGCTTATTTCTTGCGTCTTGTGCTGACATTTTTAACTGTAGCATTTTTGCGCAGATGCTACTTTTTGACCCCCTGTTATTGCATTTTGCTGAAAATGTGCGACGACCGGAAAACTTATCTGGCATTTGGAAGGTTTATTTTGCCGCTACGCCGTTTACCTATCAGGTTAATTGATTTTATGTTTTGATAGATTGTACATTATGAACTCGGCGATTCCAAATAAGTGTAAACTTTTTATTTCTTTGTCGCTCCATTGGGAGACCCAGACAATTGGGTGTATAGCTTATGCCTCCGGAGGCCACACAAAGCACTACACCAAAAGTGTAAAGCCCCTCCCCTTCTGCCCATACACCCCCCGTGCATCACGGGCTCCTCAGTTTTTATGCTTTGTGCGAAGGAGGCTGACATCCACGCATAGCTCCACATCTTAGTCAGCAGCAGCTGCTGACTAGGTCGGATGGAAGAAAAGAGGGCCCATAACAGGGCCCCCAGCATGCTCCCTTCTCACCCCACTCTGGTCGGTGGTGTTGTTAAGGTTGAGGTACCCATTGCGGGTACACGGCAGGAGCCACATGCTGTTTTCCTTCCCCATCCCTTAATGGGCTCTGGGTGAAGTGGGATCTAATCGGTCTCCAGGCACATGAGACCGTGCTCCCTCCGCAGCCCCTGGGGAATCTGCTGGACAGGAGCCGGGTATCGTCAGGGACAAGGCCCTGCTACTGAGAGGTACTCTGTGTCCCCGTGGGGACCGCGCATGGAGCGCTTGTGCCATACACACTGCAGCACTGCTGGGTGTGTTAGTGCACCGGGGACTACCGCGCCGGCCGCGCTGTGAGGTACTCTGTGTCCCCGTGTGGACCGCGCATGGAGCGCTTGTGCCAATACACATTGCAGCACTGCTGGGTGTGTTAGTGCGCCGGGGACTACCGCGCGGCCGCGCTTATATGCCGGCCGCGCTTATAACTTTAGTCCCCGACTTCTGCGGCCTAGTACCGCATATTCCCGCCCACAGGCCTGCCAGTCAGGGGAAGGGCGGGACGCTGCACAGATCGTCAGCGCTGAGGGCTGGAGCATACATTAGTATCCTCCTCCCCCCTCACTCAGTACACTGGGGCACTAGATTCCCGCACTTTCTTGGGCACGCCCACGGTCCCCTCCTCCCCACAGAACGCCGACAGCCATTTCTGTCAGCGATTCAGACTCTGGAGAGGAGAGACAACACAGGGAGACCCAGGCAGGGAATCTGGTGATCACACAACCGCTCTGAGCGGTCGGTAAGCAGCACCTGTGGTGCTGGCCCCACTGAGTACCGAAGTGTATATATATATATAGGCTTATAGGCTATACATTTGCACTGTCCGGTCGCTCTGTTGATTTTTGGCTATATACCCTCCTGGATTGTTCTCAGAGGAGACAACAGCATGTCGTCTGCAAAAAGCAAGGGTGCCAAAGCACAGGCGTACTTTGCAACCTGTACCTCATGTGCAGCCATACTACCGGCAGGTTCCACTGACCCAAAGTCAAATCTGACACCGGCCCAATCACTGACATATCTTGGCATGGAGTTTCATACTCTCTCAGCGATAGTGAAGCTTCCGCTGAACAAACAGCGTTCACTACAGACAGGGGTGCAATCTCTCCTTCAAGGCCAGTCACACCCTCTGAGGCGCCTCATGCACTTCCTAGGGAAGATGGTAGCAGCAATGGAGGCAGTTCCTTTTGCGCAGTTTCACCTGCGCCCACTTCAATGGGACATTCTCCGCAAATGGGACAGGAAGTCGACGTCCCTCGACAGGAACGTCTCCCTTTCGCGGGCAGCCAAGGCTTCCCTTCAGTGGTGGCTTCTCCCCAATTCTCTGTCGAAGGGGAAATCCTTCCTGCCCCCATCCTGGGCGGTGGTCACGACGGACGCGAGCCTGTCAGGGTGGGGAGCGGTCTTTCTCCACCACAGGGCTCAGGGTACTTGGACTCAGATAGAGTCCTCCCTTCAGATCAATGTTCTGGAGATAAGGGCAGTGTATCTTGCCCTAAAGGCGTTCCAGCCGTGGCTGGAAGGCAAACAGATCCGAATTCAGTCGGACAACTCCACAGCGGTGGCATACATCAACCACCAAGGCGGGACACGCAGTCGGCAAGCCTTCCAGGAAGTCCGGCGGATTCTGCTGTGGGTGGAAGCCACAGCCTCCACCATATCCGCAGTTCACATTCCGGGCGTAGAAAACTGGGAAGCAGACTTTCTCAGTCGCCAGGGCATGGACACAGGGGAATGGTCCCTTCACCCGGACGTTTTTCAGGAGATCTGTTGCCGCTGGGGCATTCCGGACGTCGACCTAATGGCGTCCCGGCACAACAACAAGGTCCCGGCATTCATGGCACGGTCTCAAGATCACAGAGCTCTGGCGGCAGACGCCTTAGTTCAGGATTGGTCGCAGTTTCAACTCCCTTATGTGTTTCCTCCTCTGGCACTGTTGCCCAGAGTGTTACGCAAGATCAGGGCCGACTGCCGCCGCGCCATCCTCGTCGCTCCAGACTGGCCGAGGAGGTCGTGGTACCCGGATCTGTGGCATCTCACGGTCGGCCAACCGTGGGCACTACCAGACCGACCAGACTTGCTGTCTCAAGGGCCGCTTTTCCATCTGAATTCTGCGGCCCTCAACCTGACTGTGTGGCCATTGAGTCCTGGATCCTAGCGTCTTCGGGGTTATCCCAAGAGGTCATTGCCACTATGAGACAGGCTAGGAAACCAACGTCCGCCAAGATCTACCACAGGACGTGGAAGATATTCCTGTCGTGGTGCTCTGCTCAGGGCTTTTCTCCCTGGCCATTTACCTTACCCACTTTTCTGTCCTTCCTTCAATCCGGATTGGAAAAGGGTTTGTCGCTCGGCTCCCTTAAGGGACAAGTCTCTGCGCTCTCTGTGTTTTTTCAGAAGCGCCTAGCCAGACTTCCACAGGTACGCACGTTCCTGCAGGGGGTTTGTCACATCGTCCCTCCTTACAAGCGCCCGTTAGAACCCTGGGATCTGAACAGGGTACTGATGGCTCTTCAGAAACCACCGTTCGAGCCAATGAGGGATATTTCTCTCTCACGCCTTTCGCAGAAAGTGGTCTTCCTAGTAGCAGTCACATCACTTCGGAGAGTGTCTGAGCTAGCTGCACTGTCATGCAAAGCTCCTTTCCTGGTGTTTCACCAGGACAAGGTGGTTCTGCGTCCGGTTCCGGAATTTCTCCCTAAGGTGGTATCCCCCTTTCATCTCAATCAGGATATCTCCTTACCTTCTCTTTGTCCACATCCAGTTCACCAATGTGAAAAGGATTTGCACTTGTTGGATCTGGTGAGAGCACTCAGACTCTACATTTCTCGTACGGCGCCCCTGCGCCGCTCGGATGCACTCTTTGTCCTTGTCGCTGGCCAGCGTAAAGGGTCACAGGCTTCCAAATCAACCCTGGCTCGGTGGATCAAGGAACCAATTCTCGAAGCCTACCGTTCCTCTGGGCTTCCGGTTCCCTCAGGGCTGAAGGCCCATTCTACCAGAGCCGTGGGTGCGTCCTGGGCTTTGCGGCACCAGGCTACGGCTCAGCAGGTGTGTCAGGCGGCTACCTGGTCGAGCCTGCACACTTTCACGAAACACTATCAGGTGCATACCTATGCTTCGGCAGATGCCAGCCTAGGTAGGCGAGTCCTTCAGGCGGCGGTTGCCCACCTGTAGGAAGGGGCCGTTTTACGGCTCTATTACGAGGTATTATTTTACCCACCCAGGGACTGCTTTTGGACGTCCCAATTGTCTGGGTCTCCCAATGGAGCGACAAAGAAGAAGGGAATTTTGTTTACTTACCGTAAATTCCTTTTCTTCTAGCTCCAATTGGGAGACCCAGCACCCGCCCCTGTTCCCTTCGGGCTGTTGTTCTTTGTGTACACATGTTGTTCATGTTGAATGGTTTCAGTTCTCCGATATTCCTTCGGATTGAATTTACTTTAAACCAATTTATAATTTTTTCCTCCTTCTTGCTTTTGCACCAAAACTGAGGAGCCCGTGATGCACGGGGGGTGTATGGGCAGAAGGGGAGGGGCTTTACACTTTTGGTGTAGTGCTTTGTGTGGCCTCCGGAGGCATAAGCTATACACCCAATTGTCTGGGTCTCCCAATTGGAGCTAGAAGAAAAGGAATTTACGGTAAGTAAACAAAATTCCCTTCTTTTTTTTTAACCTTTGATTTTCAGTGGGGCTAATGGGGATTGATTTATACTGTTAATTGTTTTTTAATTTTTTTAAATTTTTTTAAAACTTATTTTTTAACTTTTTTTTATTTTAATAGAGCACCTAGTGGACTATAAGCATTAACCGTCTGATCGCTTTATAATTTCTGCTGGTCAGAAATGTAGACTTTCTGGCACAGATAATGGGCGTAATAAATCACGCCCTTAGAAGCACATGTATGTTGGTGATTTATTTTGTAAGTTTGTGTTCCTCCGATTTTTTTTTAATGGGAACCTGTCACCAGATTTAGGGACTATAAGCTGAGGCCAATACCACTGAGTTGTTATATAGAGCATTCTTGAATACTGTATAAAAGAGCCAAGGCCGCTCTGTATAACGTAAAAAACACTTGTATAATACTCACCTAGAGGGTGGTCTGGTTCGATGGGTATCGCTGCTCTCCAGTGAGGCGCCTCCTCTTTCGGGTCCCACGCACCCTCTCTGCTGCGATATTCGGCCTCCTTCTTCCCAATCGAGTGGGGATGATGCGTCTACATCATCCACACAAGCTGACATTGCGGTCCTGAGCAGACAAACTTTGATCTGCCCTGCTGAGGGCAGATCAAAGTACTGTAATGCACAGGCCTTATTACCCCATTTGCCACTGCACCAGGGCAATTGGAAAGAGTCGGGTAAAGTGCCGACATTGTCACATATAATGAATGTGATAATCCTGGGTGTCTGTGGGCTGCTATTTTTAGGCTGGGGGGGGCCACAATAACCATGGGCCGATCCATCCTGAGAATACCAGCTCCCAGCTGTCCGCTTATCATGACTGGGTATCAAAAGAGGGGAGAAGGAAGGACCGCAGAACATTTTTTAAAAAAATATTTATTGAAATATTTTTTATTTTTAAAAGCCGCATGCGGTTCCTTTTATTTTGATACACAGCCATGATAACGTGCAAAGTTGGGGGCTGCCTGCAGCTGTATGCCTTGTCCTTGTTGGGGCGACCCTACGCCATTTTTTTAATTTATTTATTTTTACACCAATCTAGATGCAGACAGCATGTGCATCTAGATTGAAAGCTGTCTTTTACAGTCCGAGTCCATCCATCACTAGTCAATAGACAAACAAAAAGTGCATAGTGCTCATATTGTTGTTTAAACAGAAATATGATATGTAAAATTAAAAATGACATGCCAGAAGGCAAGCAAAATCAAGAAATTCAAAAAACAAAATTATTAAGTAAATGTATTAAATATTAGTTGTATCCTAACTATAATGAAATTGTTGCACAGTGGTTTTCTTCACTTTGCTTTTTTCTTATTTTCTCATAGGCACTTCATTCAGGGAGAAGACCCAATCAAAGTCAACATCTAAGTCACTGAGCGGGTCGAGTGAAGTACCTAAAACTTTGCAGACCACCGCAGGTATGGTTTTAGCATATACACATCTCTAAATTATCGATAAAAAAAACAATTAAAAATAATTTTAACACAAACAGTCCCATTCTCACACCACATAAAAATACCCAATTAAAGAAAGCAGCCAAAGCTCTCATTGAGCCCAATAGGAGTCATTGTGTCCAATCTATAAATCTAATGACTCAAGTTGCGCAAGGGCCTTAAATACTGTCATATGAAAAAGTTTGGGCACCCCTATTAATGTTAACCTTTTTTCTTTATAACAATTTGGGTTTTTGCAACAGCTATTTCAGTTTCATATATCTAATAACTGATGGACTGAGTAATATTTCTGGATTGAAATGAGGTTTATTGTTCTAACAGAAAATGTGCAATCCGCATTTAAACATAATTTGACCGCTGCAAAAGTATAGGCACCTCAACATAAAAGTGATATAAATATTTTGTAGATCCTCCTTTTGCAAAAATCACAGCTTCTAGTCACTTCCTGTAGCTTTTAATGAGTTCCTGGATCCTGGATGAAGGTATATTTGACCATTCCTGTTTACAAAACAATTCCAGTTCAGTTAAGTTTGATGGTCGCCGAGCATGGACAGCACGCTTCAAATCATCCCACAGATTTGCAATGATATTCAGGTCTGAGGACTGGGATGGCCATTCCAGAACATTGTAATAGTTCCTCTGCTTGAATGCCTGAGTAGATTTGGAGCGGTGTTTTGGATCATTGTCTTGCTGAAATATCCATCCCCTGCGTAACTTCAACTTCGTCACTGATTCTTGCACATTATTGTCAAGAATCTGCTGATACTGAGTTGAATCCATGCGACCCTCAACTTTAACAAGATTCCCGGTGCCGGCATTGGCCACACAGCCCCAAAGCATGATGGAACCTTCATCAAATTTTACTGTGGGTAGGTAGCAAGTGCTTTTCTTGGAATGTCGTGTTTTTTTGCCTCCATGCATAACGCCTTTTTGTATGACCAAACAACTCAATCATTGTTTCATCAGTCCACAGGACCTTCTTCCAAAATGTAATTGGTTTGTCCAAATGTGCTTTTGCATACCTCAGGCGACTCTGTTTGTGGCGGGCTTGCAGAACTGGCTTCTTTCGCATGACTCTCCCATACAGCTTCTCCTTGTGCAACGTGTGCAACGTGCACTGTATTGTTGACCGATGCACATTGACACCATCTGCAGCAATACTATTTAATATTGTTTAATATTATTTATTTAAATAACTAAAAAAAAAAATGGGCTTCTCTGTATTTTGATTGCCTGACATCACAGTACTGTAAAAATAAATAAATCATTAAAAAAATGACATAGTGCTGCGCGGTATTTTTCATTCTCAGAGCAGATAAAGCAGACTGCTAGGGGCTACCACCCCCATCTGCCTGATTTACCTTGGCTGGCAATCAAAATACAGAGAAGCCCATTATTTTTTTTATAAAAAAAATAATTAAAAAAAAATGCGTGGGCTCCTGCCGTATTTTGATTGTCAGTCAGATAAAGCCAGGCAGCTGGGGGCTGGGAATCTCGGCAGCCCAAAGCCACCCCTTGAAATGGCACATTGTTCCTTAGTGCCGTTTCCAAGCGCTTTACACGGCTCGTCCAGCGGCCATGATGACGGTGGTTTATTGGGTAATAAAGGGGTTATTACCAGCTTTGTTTTCTCAGATAGTACTAAGCCCGAAATTCATTGTGTCACGCCAAATTAGACATGGCCACCATGAATTTCTAGGAAACAGTAAAAAAAAAACACAACAAAGAGAATTTTTTTTTACTAGAAATAAAACAAAAAAAACTTTAGAGAATCTGTCTTTATTATAAAAAAATCCTTAGTCTGACGTAATCCACTGGGACAGCAAAGTCAACTCTGCTTCATCACTTGCACAGACACAGTCTTTACACAGTGAGAAGCAAAGCGCAATGTCAACTCTGCTTCATCACTGTGCACAGACACAATCTAAACACAGTGAGAAGCAAAGCGCAAAGTCAACTCTGCTTCATCACTCTGTACAGACAGTCTATACAGTGAGAAGCAGAGAGAGCAATGAACAATGTCAACTCTGCTTCATCACTCTGAACGTCCCAGAAAGCTCGTGTTCGGGGTCGTGTGCACGAACACCATGTATTCGGTACGCACCCCCAACTTTACAGTTCGGGTTCGTCCATCCCTAGTTACCACCTCTAACCTCTGATCTTTGTTGCGGCTCTGGTATTTAGTGATATTAATCATGTTCCTTCTGACAACTGCTTTTTCAGGTTTGTCTCGGTCTGGAGAGGCTGGGGACATATACATCACAGGAGGGGCTGGGGCATACACATCACAAGAGGGGCTGGGGCATACACATCAAAGGAGGGACTGAGGGTGTATATATCACAGGAGGGGTGTATACATCACAGGAGATGCTGGACGCGGATAGCACTGTCGGCAGCACAGACAGCACTAGATGGCAGCATGAACAGCACTAGGTGGCACAACGGACAGCACTAGGTGGCACAATGGACAGCACTAGGTGGCAGCACGAACGGCAGTAGGTGGCATCCTGGACAACACTAGGTGGCAGCACGGAGAGCACTAGGAGGTAACACAAAGAGCACTAGGTGGCAGCATAGAGAGCACGAAGAGGCAGCATAGAGAGCACGAAGAGGCAGCATGAAGAGCACTAGGAGGCAGCGCGGAGAGCACTAAGTGGCAGCACGGAGCGCACTAGGTGGCAGCTCGGAGAGCATTAGGTGGCAGCTCGGAGAGCACTAGGTGGCAGCATGGACAGCACAAGGAGGCAGCATGGAGAGCACTATGTGGCAGCACTGACAGCACTAGGAGGTTGCACGGGTTACACAGCACTGAGGGGATACACACAGTACTAGGGGGTACACAGCTCTGGACAGGGGGGGACAGCGATAGGTGGCGTACTCACAGTACTGGAGGGAGGACTCACACAGCACAGGTCCGGGAGGCATGTACAGCAGGGAGGCATCTGCTGCGCCTCTTCTGTGACAGGAGCACAGCGCGCTGCTTACCCCTCCCACACGGTAAGCCCTGAGCACGCTAGCATAGGTCATGGTTGAGCCTAGAATGTACAGGATGCAGTCAGGTCCCAAAAAGAGCCCCTACATTCTAGTACGGGCTGCAATCAGGATCTGGAAGAAGCCCGTACATTCTAGCATCTACGCAGAGTGAGTGCGCTTCCTCGCATCACGGACATGGATTTAAAGGAACGGCGGCTGGCAAGAGCGCAAGTGCTGACAGAGAACTGCGGTTACCTGTAATGTCCCCGGAGGCCGCAGAAAAAGTCATCGTGGGACGGTGGTTCCTCACCCCTTATCTAAGTGATTAAAATATTTCAAAAGTTTGTCCCAAAAAATGTGTTCACTGTTTGCACCATTTTCTGCGACTCGTAGTGTTCCCATTTTTCCGCAGATGCTACGTTTTGACCCCCTGTTATAGCATTTTGCTTAAAATTTGCGATGACCAAAAAACTTAACTTTGGCGTTTGGAAGGGTTTTTTTGCTGCTATGCCGTTTACCTATCAGGTTAATTGATTTTATATTTTAATACATAGGGCATTTCTGAACTCGGCGATTCCAAATAAGTTTATATTTTTTATTTTTTTAACCCTTTGATTTTCAGTGGGGCAAATGGGGAGTGATTTAAACTTTTGTTTTTTATTTTTTTTTTATTGTTTACAACTTATTTTTTAACTTTTTTTATTTACCTAGTCCCCCTAGTATCATAGTATCATAGTTTTTTTAAGGTTGAAGGGAGACTCTAAGGTGGGCTTTGCACACTACGACATCGCAGGTACGATGTCGGTGGGGTCAAATTGAAAGTGACGTACATCCGGCATCGCATGCGACATCGTACTGTGTAAAGCCTAGATGATACGATTAACGAGCGCAAAATCGTCGTAATCGTATCATCGGTGCAGCGTCGGCGTAATCCATAATTACGCTGACGCGACAGTTCGATGTTGTTCCTCGCTCCTGCGGCAGCACACATCGCTGTGTGTGTAGTCGCAGGAGCGAGGAACATCTCCTACGGCCGTCACCGAGGCTTCCGTAGGATATGCGTAAGGACGGAGGTGGGCAGGATGTTTACAT